>NC_061511.1:54721084-54784057 GCF_022539505.1 Lolium rigidum | reverse complement strand
GGTCCAGTGCTATCCACCGAAGAACTGATCATATATGTTGTGAGCTAATAAGCATTCTTCTTGATATATGTTGCAGAGATGGTGACGAAGAATTCCACTCCGCGTGCCAAAGTTGACGACGGCAGCCTGAAGCCTGCGCCAGAATCCAGCATTACCCCAAAAGACTCAGCCATCAGAAGAGTTGCGCTGGTGGTGAGTAGCTGCCCACATAAAGATGTGGCGAAATTGATTTGGTGATATAGATAGTAGACCATCGCTTCTGCTGAGGTAGTGAGTTCGAACACTGTCCTCGTTGCAGGTCATCGCTGCAGTGCTATTCGGCGTTAGCATCGCCTTGAAGGACGGTGTTGAGAAGGCGTCGGAGTATTTTGCAGGGTGTGTGTTACGCATCTCCACTAATCTTTAACATTCAGGCTGTTTTACACAACTGTTGGAGGTGTGATTCCTATCCGCATTAGAATTCTCGGACCATACAAGAGCCCATTCGAGAAAATTAGTGGATATTGCATGTTGGCTTTAGATGCTTGGATAACTGCATAACTCTGTCTACGCATACTCGCGTAGGAAAATGTTTTTCTGGCGAATAGGAAGAGGGTTAGTGAAAATAACCATGCATGGGTGCTTAAGCTCATTCTTTGGTTTGTCCAAGTTAGTTTGCTTAGTGCGAATTTGAATATCTCTACTTGATTTCTTAGAAAAGCTTTGCTTCATAATTTAATATTAGCCTTCAGTTCTTTTCATGTCTTCTACATTTGAGGTATAACAGTGTAATCAGGTTCTGCTATGTACCAGCTATTTGTTGGAACAGAGTTTGTCGGTGGACAATCTCTTTGTTTTTATCCTGGTCTTCAAGTATTTTAAAGTGCCCCAGGAGAACCAGGTACAGTTAATAGCTTATGTGATAGATACAGTACAAATATACTTTGTGATTTCCTGCTCAGTTTTTTCTGTCACATTGGCAACTAGAATCGGGTGCTTTCTTATGGTATTGCTGGGGCGGTGATCTTCCGTGCAGCGTTGATCATCCTAGGAGTAGCAACCATTCAGGTAAGCTATTCTCCCATGTTACTGTTATTTTTTTTCTGTTTTATCCAATTATAACAACTCCTATAAATTCCTCATGTTCTGTAGAGTTTTGAAGCGGTGAACTTATTTTTTGCTTTGATCCTGCTATTCTCTTCTTACAAGGTAAATTGTTCCTCTTTGTGGTAAAAAAAAAGGGGATCATGCTTTTCATATTTTATTTTCCTTTCACGTACATAGTTACTTTTGCTTTTATACATTGGAAACTAGCTTTATCAAAATGATAGGTTCTTGCTAGCACTTAAAAAAGGTCTACTTCCTCTTTTCCACTGAAAGTTTCCTTTGAGCAAAAGCAAGCCTCATATATGTCTTTGACAATATATTCAACCAATTTAGTTGCATGTACCAGTACTACATTACCATTCACTTATTCAGCATAACTCTTCCATCATATAGAAGCTAATGGCATAACCGCTTCTTCTTTTTCCGATTTTATATTTGGTCTTTTTGTTCTAGTATACCATAACAATTAGACCTAGTTTTCCATGAGTTAGTAAGCTGTTGTAGATCCAATTTAATATGTGGGGAGTATGATATTTGTTAATTATTTTCACTATATTAATATATGCAATACATGTGTATGTAATAGTCATATTCTTATGACAGCTATTTGCTGGAAGCGATGAAGAATCTGATCTGTCTGATAACTTCATTGTGAAAACATGCCAAAAATTCATTCCTGTCACTGGTAAACAACTCCTTTAATTCTTTTTATTATTTAGGATATCAGCATGGTTCACTTTCCGTTCCAGATCATAGCCACAAGCCCACAATGACCAGATCCTTGCTGAAATTTTGAAACATTTCTTTGAAACCAAACTCCTTATTTCTGGGAATTAGTAATCACTCATTGGCATGCATGTTGAACTCGTTCTTCTGTTGCTCTTATCAGATTATTATGATGGTGACCGGTTTTTGACAAATCAAGATGGTTTACTGAAAGTAAGTGGTGTTCAAATTAAGCAGGATCATTTATCACACTAGCTATTGCATGATTACTTATTAGTTATCGAACTTGATATGTGCATGTGCTGGAACCTGCAAATTTTACCAATTCCACGTAAATGTTTGACTAGTTTACTAGTGCTGCATGCACAGAAGCTTATAACCACAACAGCAGTGCTTTGTGTTTGATTGGACTATCTCAAGACAGTACTTCAACCTCGTAAAGAGCTATCTGTTCCTGAACATTTCATTCTTTGTTTGGTGTCTGCAGGCCACACCATTACTCTTGACTCTGGCAGTGATCGAGCTAAGTGATATTGCTTTTGCTGTAAGTCCGTTCTCTATACTTCCTGTGTGATGTTTCCCTTTCCATTTTGCGACCTCGAGCATGGGGATTAACATCTTTAAATTGTAGGTCGACTCAATACCAGCAGTCTTTGGTGTAACAAGAGATCCATTGATAATATTGTCATCAAATATTTTTGCTATTTCTGGTAAACCTTCTTTCTGTCCCTATGAACACACCATACACTGCTTTTTTTAATAAACAAATGGACTATTCTTGTGACAAAACTCTTTCATCACTACTGATGGATTACACTGTCAACATCTGATTTGTGTGTTTCAAAACTAATCCTCCTGAGGCTTTTTGTGGCCTACATCTTTTTTTTACTCCAACCTGCACTCTATTCTTTCATTCTTGCTCAGAGCTCTTTATTCATGATGTTCAAGTTGCCTGTTACATCAAATTTTGTTGTCTATGTATGAAAGTTAATAGCTCAAAGTATATCTGATCACCTCTGAATTCTATTTCTGTTAGTTCAGCCACACATTGCCTACTAGTAATATCAATCCTAAATTTGTAGAAATCTTTGGTGTTCATGATTGTTTTATACTTACCATTTACAAGTACCCAATGTAATAAGTATGGCTGAGTAATTTCATCATCTCTTATCATGCAACTGGACATTTGGTAATCGCACCTACTTGACAGTGAAGATAAGTGATGCATGAAACAGCACCTTGGATAACATTAGATCTTGATGTAGAATGTTTGTGTAGAATACAAATTTGTGCATTTTTAATTCACTATGAAGTGTTAGTGTAATAATGTGACAGAACAATTACCTTGTAGGTTTGAGGTCACTCTATGTACTCATTTCTGAGAGCATGTCTGAGTTGGAGTATCTGCAGGTAAATGTCCTTGCTCTTTTAATGTTTCTTGAATTATTTGCATTTTTAATCCTTTATTCAGCTAGCTATGCATTCTTATTAGTTTACAGTTATACTATTAAAAGAACAAAATTCAGAAATTGTCACTGAGATTTGGTCCATAGTAGTGATAACTTGTGGTGGTTGCCTTATCGCTTCCAATTTCCTTAATCCCTTGCGCATGTATATGGTACCATGGTTCTTGAATGGTCAATGGGTGAACATATCCATATATTTGGCTATTATCTATTTGCCACTGATTGCTATTGGCAATGTGCTTTCCAGCCTGCTGTTGGTATCGTTTTGGGCTTCATAGGGACAAAGATGATCTTTGACTTCTGTGGTGAGCAATCAGAAAGCACATTAGCTAGTTGTTGTATTCATTGGGTTCTACACTTTGATCTAGTGTTTCCATTAGCAGACTGCCCTGATTATGCTGATTTATGGCAGGTTATCACATACCAACAGAAGCTTCTCTTGCTATTGTTACCACATGTCTTAGTGGCGGAGTAATATTGAGTCTAAGAAAAGCATCAACTGACCAGGAACGTGACAAATAGCCAGCGTGCTGGGAGAAGGTAAAATTAATGAATTAAGCTTGCTGTATTCTTTCATGGATAGTCGTACTACAACACACAGATGCTATTTACAACCTAGAAAAATTCGCCCTTTTCTCACTAAAGAGTAAAGAATGTTTATGTTACTACGTCAAAGAATCTTTAACCTAACAACACATGTTATAAGCCATGTATGTATGTTTAACTTATACTTTGCTTGTAGTTTAAATATTTTCCTTCTAGATTGTATTTAAACTTAGAGAAAGAAAATACACGAGGTTGCAACTGCAAGTGCCAACAACTGGCAGAACAAGGAAGCGCCTTGAATGGATTTGGCCTCATATCGGAATGTTAAGGCTTTGTGCATGTTTGGCATACATTAGGCTTGTACTTACAGCATACTTGTCACTTAACTACTTTGAGCCATCCACATGCTACCATTCCACAACTGGTACAATTTAGGAGCAAGTAACCTGCTAATTTACAATAGATAGGCAGTCCTGGATTTCTCTACAGCCACTTATTCAACATAACCATTCTGGTTGAAGTGACTGAGACTGCAAATTCCAGAACTTACTATAAGCACCCCTCTGTTTTTTTACGTGATTTTAAGCATCCCTCCATTATAAGCAAGAACCGCACCGTCTACTATAACGTATCCTTTGCTGGTATGCTTTCCAGGCTTTGCTTTTCGAATTTTAAGTATGTACAGATCAGACTGATTCTGGTCGTGATAGCATCCAAATCTAGTACTTCCTCTGATCCATAATAAGTGTCACAGCACGTATCATGGATCGGAGGGAGTATTGCATTTCATTCTTAAATGGTTGAATGGCCATTTCATGAGTTGTGACAAAACAGAACCCAAAGATATTTGTGCTGTTCAACATTAGTATGACTATGCACATGAAACATATTTGTATGTCTTGGTTTCTTCCATGTGAAATTCCTCTTGCATATGATGGCACTACACACATGTATCTAAGCCGTCCCTCTCTCTTGGTGCCAGTATAGCTCACTCAAGTTAGTCGTGACTGGAGGATATAAAGCAGAAGCAGCCTCCATTTGTTTGCAGTTTGCATAACACAACCAAGCAGGCAAGAGCCTCCATTCGTTTATGGAGTTGAGGCCAATTCAGCCTGTGACCAAGATTGATGATCAAGGCATGACATAGATGCCTGATACAGAACCTACAAGTTCCATTACCTGCCCCAAAAAACCCTACAAGTTCCACAGAAGGTTTTGGAATGTTAAGTCAGCAACAGGCCAACGGCTGACAGCAAAACCAAAGACAAATAAGTATACACTACTTGTGATAAGTTTTGCTAGAACAATTTTTTGCCATGGTTGTTTGTTATGATACCACAGAACATTTAGCTTATGATAAACATGATGGTATGTTCATCATGTTTGTAACTTAGCAATGAGTGTCAATGTAAGTACCATTTCATTCTTCCATTCTCCTGCTGATCGAACCTCACTTGTAGAAACATGCTGTCAAATGTAATTATTTCCTACATTTCCTCAATGTACAGTCACTCATGTACGTACAATGTGATGTAATCCTGTTGGTTCCAAATCGCAGCACATAAATTCAGAATTCACTGACGACCTTCCAGAATTACAATCACAAAACAACAGAACATAAAATATGGAGCAATCAAACATTCTGCGGAGAACATGATTCTTTAACTTTCAATAAAAGAAGACAAACTGGGGCGCAGTTTATAGTTCAGTTTGAAACTGGAACGAGCAAATAACCTTATATACGACTATGGAAATGGCACTTCATATCTACAATTTTTGGAGAGCTAAACCGACTTGGTTGAAGACATGATGTAAACTAAGATATATCTAAGCGATGCTAATTATGAAACCCTGCAGATTAATGACTCAGACCTTGGAGCCATCACCATCCTCAGCATAAACCTGGCCATATTCACCCTTGTCGCCGTCCTCGTCCAGATAGTCAGCCCTTGCATTGAGGGCCAGCATCTGGCAAACAAGCCAGAACAGAGCAGCGTCAAGGGCCAGGAAAGCGGCACCTCCAAAAAGGCCAGTCTTTGCGGTAGGGCACTGGGTGTCCATGTCATGGTGGATGTTGCTGGTGCGATGGTGACTCTCCGTGATCGTTGCCCAGAGCAGCATCGCAAAAGCCAGAGCTGACACCAGCCTGATTTCACATGAAAAGTTAGTAGAATGAATAATGTGTAGCATGGTTAGCACGAGTAAGATACTAACTGCAAGAGACTGCGGTACTATGCATAAAATGTAATGATTCAAGAAAAATGCTAACAGGGGAAATGTAACAGCTGTCATATCAAATACTCCCAACCAAAATTAAACCCTTGAACATCAAGGCCCAATATATCGCCTAGAGGACATTCCACTAAACTGAAGAAGAGTGTCTGTACTGTTCAGCATTTACCTACGGAACTGTGCAACATCAAAATAATTCAGGGCCTATCAAAAGAGACTGACAATGCACAGCCAATCTCCATCAAAGGCAGCGCTCTCTGGCTAGATTCATCTTAGATACTATTGCTTCTAGTCAGCATGAAACTCTTAGCTGCAGAGCTGAAGGGAACTTACTCCGCGATGACGAAGAACACCGACAGGCTGGTGCTCTGGAATAATGCTCCTCGAGGAACTGACTTGCCCTTGTATGGGAAAAAGATGGAAACGTGCCCGATGATGGCAGCTAACACGAGCGCCACAATGGACACGCTCCCCATTGCAATGGTCGGGTCACTCGGGAACTTGCAGATGACGACATCCTTTCCCTTGATAGGTGTCCCGTAAGGGGGCTGCATGAACGGCAAAACAAAATCCACATTAAGTTCAATGTTCAGAGAGATCGATATCAAGTTATGGTACCATAGATGATGAGGTTTCTGTAACTAATTTGATGGTGAGCCTGATAGACAATTCGAGTAAAGTAAAGTAGTGAACCCGGCCTGGTTGGGACGAGGGAGGGCAGTGCTCTTATTGCAGAGGAGGTTCCTCAATGATGTGGTGAAAAATATATTCCGAGCAAGTACCGAATTCCTCACCCTCTAAGGGGTTCACAACAAAATGTACGACTGGCAAGTGCTTGTATAACAAGAGAAAAGGAAGACAACCTTTTTGTTCTCCGCGATGACGCCGAGCAGAAACGCGAGGACGCCAAACAGGGAGACGGTGAGCGCGATCCGTTGAGCCGAAGTGAAGCCCATCGCTCCTGCATAAACAAGCACCCGTAGCAGTCAGTAAGACGAGACAAAATCATCGGTAAGTAACTGAATTGCTAAGAAAAACAGCTGAACATGAGCAAAGATTACAACAGCCTGGCGGCAACAACGGAACGCACGCAACAGGGAACGTCGTGTTAATGAAATTGCAAAGCAAAGATGAATGAATTAGCAGCTGTCCTAGTGTCCTACCATCTTAATACATGTCCCCTTAGAAGCAAAAAAAAAGATAATAATTATGTATGTGCGCCATTTTTGACTTCGCATGGACGGACGCGTATAGATAGGTTGAGCTAGACGCGAGTGGATCGATAGAAGAAAAAATGGGATTAATCTAATCGAGACCCGTCGCACTCGAAAGGGCCGATGGTCGGTGAAATTTCCGTCCAGATCGATCCGCGATCGGCAGAACCAGGATGGACTGAGACGAGATCGGAGCGAAGGGGTCGGAGTTACCGCAGGGACGGACGGACGGCGGCGGGGGGAGCGAGAGGGGGAGGAGCTCCGGCGGGCGCGGATCGACGGAGGAATCGAATCTCTTCACCCTCCGCTCGCGTCCACTGCTGCGGTGCGGTGGGACGGATGGGAGGAAGGTGAAGGTGGGTGGTCAACTTCCGAACCACAGGCCACAGATTGACAGATATACTACGGGTCGGGTTACTCTCGCAGTGGGGCCAGATGCCGTGAAATGCGGAATGGACGGTTTGGGTTTTTTTCCCTTTTTCCTAACGGTATAAGATCGCACCATTCCCTGCTACGTTTATCTCATCCCTGCTTATTGCCGTGCTGCTTCTCTTCCTGCGATCTCATCTCTCTTTGGATCTGTGCTAGGGTATCCATCCATCCCGTTACCAACATGTGCTTAGAGCCTTCATCTCTTTCGGGATATGGACCCCCTCTACCCGCACGAATCCGGACCCTTAATGGGCCAAGCCGGATCCGTCACCAATATCGGTCCGGTGGATCCGGCTCCTTGTTCCTGGGCTGGTCTTCATCCAACTTGATCTACAGCAACTGGGCCGCCCGATGGGCCTCATGCCACCATCACCGTCTATGGGCCACCCGGGCTTGCCAAATCCAGGCACTGTCGATGGTACACCTATGAAGTATACCCACAACAGTTGCAGAGCTCGTTTCAGCGGCGATGAAGTCCGGTAGGGACGAAAAAAAAACTAGCACAAAGCGACGGGGGCCTCCATGCGAGGGCGGCGGCAGTGGGAACCCTCCCACCGGTAGCCATGGGAGCCTCCATTGGGAAAAGAAGCCAGAGAGAAACGGAGAAGAGAGATGATATGGTTGGTTTTGTCTCTCTATCAAATGGGCCATGCCTGGACACATAAGGATGGAAAGGGGTGTCCGTGCGTGTCGTCGTCTGTCCATGGCCACACAAAAACTCCCTAAGTTTGGGTCAGCCCCTGGAGATGGTTGGACAAGCTACAACAATGCCCTAACTTTCCTTCTTCTAAACTATATAGCTTAAGCCAAAATAATTAGAATGCAATTACATAATACAAATTTATGTTACGTATTTAGAGAAGTAAAATTATGGTGTAACAAAACTTAGTTTAACTTTTTATACTATCTAGTAATTATCTACAGTAATTAATAGAGTACTTACACTACAATTCTCTGACTTTCTTTTCCCCTGACTTGGCTCGTCAATGTTAGAGGATCCGTCTCCACACGCACATGTCTCGAATCCTGCCACATGGTGAAAACTGAAAACTGAGGCACAATCCATTTGGAGAACTACCTGCGAAAGTTGACAGCGGGCGGCTGCTTCCGACTCATCTGTATAGGCTAGGAGTTTACTGAAGAAAGAATCCATATATAATATGTATATGACATCCACATCCACCATCGGCCAGGCCCCCCTCACGATTCTGTATGGCATAACTAGCTCCCGCTACCTTATTAATTAGGTCAAGGGAACCATTAGTATTGATCATATCCCAACCTACCGAGGGTGGCGTCCATGAGACTTCAATATATAGGAGCAAAAGCCACAAACCTAGTCGTCCTGAACAAACATATTCATGTTAGTCCAGATGTAGTACAGATAGCTTTTGTGTCATTAGAGATGCGGTCATCCTGTAAAATCTTATGCCCAACTACAAAGGATGTAAGATAGGAAGAGTAATACCTTGCTGATCTTTCTAGAGTAGTTAGCCAAATGAGCTTACCATGTTGAAAGTCAATCATAGCATGAAAGGTTCATGCTCATGACCACACAATTTACAAGCTTTAGAGTTCATCACATGTCTTCTCACCAATTCACTATAGCATGGTAAGAATATTTCACTAACCACCATCAAAAGATCCTTATCTTGGGGACAACAACTAGTTTTCACAATTTATTCTTAACTTCTCCTCCAGTATTGTAATAACCAGCGTCCGAACCTAGGTTCGATTTCCTAATAAGCATTCTATATGAGGATCTGGCCGAGTAAATCTCCGTCTTCTCCTCAGTCCAAGACCAAATATTATTAAATTTAGTTATTCGTTTGGAAATATAAACGATTGCATCGGCATCAAGATCGAACAAAGAGACATTTTTTAAGTATTACCTTCATCCCAATCACCCATTTCATCTATTCAGTTTGAAATTATCATAGGTGTGTCATGATCATCACATCGACGTCCCATAGGTTTGTGAGATGACATGATGGGAATCCATCTATCATTCCAAATAGACTTAGTCTCACCATTGCCAATACATCTGATCAATCCATGATACAACACATCACAACCACAAAATAATTGTTTTTCCAAGTCCTTTGATGTACCTTTTGGACTTTCTGCTGACAACACATGGGTAGTATCTACCCTTTGGTACCTGAGCATGTAAACTGTCTAGAATTACCACAAGATACCAAGCTTGTTTTCCTAGCATTGCATCACTGAAGAGCTCAAAATTCTGAAAACTTGTTTTCCTAGCATTGCATCGCTGAAGAGCTCAAAATCCCGAGAACCAAGAATCATGCGCATTTTGGGACAACCAGCCTATCCCATGACTGTCAGTTATACCTGGCCATATGTCGGGCCGAGATGGGCTGAGGAAAGCCCGATGCTCAAAAACCAGGCCCAAGCCAGGCCCGGCCAAATACCCATGATATCCATCAGGCCGCGGGCCGTGCCGTAGTATTAAATGGACTTTTCGGGCTACCTAGGCCTGGCTCGACCGGGCGTCGGGCCAACATTTTTAAGCCCAGGCCCGAGTTTTCCGGGCCGGGCCTCGGGCCGGGCTGCCCATGGTCAGGCATGCTATGAGTGCATGCCTAGTTTATCAAGTGAGTCACTCCATTAAAATTTATATTTATAGGACTCTTTTTTTTGTGTGGCTAGACTGGATGTCCCTGTGACTGTTTTTTTTGTATGAACAGGTCTACTAATATATAAGTTACATGCTGCTATTATACAAGAATATTTAGTGAACAATGTCTATTACTGATTACTCCCTTACATGTTTACATGTACTCAGAGCATGATGACTAAGCCAATGTCAAAGAGAATGTCTCCTCTAGTGCTGAAAACTACACTCCCAATTTCCGTTACCGACTGGACCATCTAGTGTGAATCGAGTGTTTGCATTTCATAGGTGACAATCATCCGTGGAGATGTATGGAACTTTTAGAAAGAAAAAAATCGCAAAAGTTGACTGATAAAATGTAAAAAAAATTCCGTCGCCGGGACTTGAACCCGGGTCTCTCGGGTGAGAGCCGAGTATCCTAACCACCTAGACTACGACGGATCATGTCGAACTTTGGTTACTGTTATTCTAGTACGAGTTAGACCTTCATCACTTTATCACTTCGCCCCCGCAGCAGAATGCTCTGATGGGCTGAACCACATGCGTGTGGGCCGAATCCAGAGTGATGCACGGCCCATACAGTTCAGCAACACCGGCCCAGCCCACCACATCAGCACGCGGCAGCCTCGTCTTTCTTCTTCCACTCGTCCTGCGGAGCGCGGCGAGCAGCTCTCCTCTCCTCTTATCGCCAAAACCCAACTCACCCTCGCCCTCTCCGGCGAGTCGATGATGAGGCCGTCGCCCATGGCGGCGCGGGCGGCGAGCGGGTGCTCCACGGCGGCGCTGGCCTTCTTCCGCCTCCGGCCCCTCGGCCGCGCCGCCCGCCCCGCCGCCGCCCCGGTCGGGCGCTTCGCTTTCAGCGGCACCGCCGCCTGCCGCGGCCGCCTCGTCGACTCCGTCCTCCAGGAGCTCCGGTCCCGGAGGCCCGTACGGGTCTCGGCGAGGTAATGCGTGCCCCCTTCCCGGTCTAGGTCCTGCGCTCTGCTGTCTCCTCTCCGCCGCGCTACCTGGCGACTCCTCCACCGTTTCAGTCTCCGTCCCGTTGGCGCCGGCGAGGACATGGTCTGATATACACGTTTTCTCGGTTCGCTGGCTCGCTGCTTGTACCAAATGGAACAGAGAACCAGGGTTGGAATTATTTACTAGGCCCCAGTCCTGGGATCGGGATTCGGCAGTCGTCTGACGGTCTGAGCGATTGCTTGGGCGCACGATGATAGGGTTTGCAGCAGTTGTTCTACATACATAATCTCTACGCAATTCGTTCCGTTGTACATAAAGAGATATCTATAGTCGTGGAGCATCAGACTGTTAACGTCGTAGTCTCGAAAGCCATTTCGTGTGGGGATGGACTGTCACGCCGGCTTTTCAAAATGTGTAAGGGCTAAAGTTACATTCACATAGAGCACTGTGGAGGTTTCCTTTTCCTTCCTTATTTTTCGGCATGATTTTTGTGTCATGGGTTATGAAGATTGCAGTGCGTTTTAATTTATCAATGACAGTTAATTTGTTGAAAACCATTTTATGTGGGGCTGGGCTGTGACGCTACTTTTTCGAAATGTATAAGGATTTCAGTTACATTCACACAGAGCAATGCGGAGGTTTCCTTTTCCTTCCTTTCATTTTCGTGTCATGAGTTCTGAAGATTACCTTTTAATTTATCAATGACAGTTAATTGCTTACTTAAACATACTGTTGAGATTTGGATAGTCTTGCGCAGTCCTTTAAGAGAGACAGAGATTACGTATGCTTATTGTGTTGGGTCGGCTCCCTCCTGCTGTTCTGCTTGTTAGAGTTAATCAAGCATGATTGTAAATTGTAATGACTTGTGTCCATGATTATTATATGCTGGTTTTTAAAATTGACAGTAATGAACCTTACAGTTTGGATTCTGCTTCTCTTTTTCAGGATAGGGTTGCAGGGCACAAAGGAACTGTCGGACAGTAAGATAGACAAGAAAACATTACGAAAAGGATTGCTGCTTGAATTCGTCAAAGATTCTGAGCGATCCTTGCTCGCAGTTGTAGAAAGGCCCGATGGGAAGAAAAACTGGGTAGTGACTGACCAGGTATGAAAAAGGGAGGGTCACTAACTAACTATAGTCTGTCTTGTTGATTTATTTCCGAGGGCATATGCACACTTTTTTCACTGATAGAGAGGCATTTTGGATTCTCTTCTGACTTGGTTGTTACTTTTGTACAGAATGGTATCCTGTCATCTATAAAGCCCCAGCAGGTTACATATGTCGTACCTGGTACCATAGATTTTGATTGCTCAAGAATAGCTGAATTTCTCGAGAAAGCGCAAGATCTTTTGGTGAGAAATGTTGCATGAGTCGTCAGTGTCTTATGTATAATATGCATCATGGCTTATCTCTTATCATATGGTTTGCTACAGGACCCTACCATCTTGGAATGTGCCTGGATGGAGCTTTCTGAGAAGGACAAATCAGTAACAGTTGAGGAGTTTGCAGATGTAAGGGGTTCATAAGATCTGTTATCCTGTGTCTTTCTGTATACAAATCTGATTCTTGTGATTTTTCTCAGATAGTATATGGTAGCAAGGAGTCTCTGGAAAGCTACTGTGCACACTTCTTGCTATCACGGGATATTGTCTATTTTGTGAAAGTGGACAACAGAGGTTCGTCCACATATCAGCCTCGACCGTCTGCTCAGGTAAATTTTCTAAATATATGTGTTATATACACTTCCTGTTACAGATTCTGAATAAGGTGGTGACCTCATTAATGTTGCAAAAATGCATTTTGATAAAACTCTGAGATCACATACGTCCTATAGACAGCAAGCCTGGACTGATTAATGCTTCCAATTCTGTGGAAATTTAGTTCCCTCTTTCTAAGCCTACCTGTTCATTTTGCACTATTGAGCCTGTTGTGTTACTCTGTTTTTGCATGGCAGCGGTCTGTACAAATTAATGTGTTATGTTTATCTCTCTGTGCTGATTTTGCTTATATTTTTCCTCTGATTTGCACGATTAGATGTTTTGCGGACTTCCATTTGCTAATCTGGCATATTTTGGCAGCGAAATATTTGATTTGATGTATTTTATCAAGTGCATGTTCCCATAAATTTCTGTAGTTGCTTAACTTTCTGCAATTTGGTTTTGGCATTGTTGTATTGATTGGTAGACTTATGTTTATCATCTGGTAGTAGGTGGATGAACTTATACGAAGGAAGCTTGCTAAAGAGGTTGCTGATAAGGAACTGGAAGAATTTGTTGACCTACTCAAGTCTGCTAAAGCATTGCCTCTAGACTCTAAGCCTTCTAAAAGTTCATGGTTGATGGAAGAGAAGGTGAAACAAAAAATTGAGTCCCTTCAGGCATATGCAGTTGATGCATGTAGTGATGCACAAAGAAGAATGGCGGGAAATGTAAACTATCCTATTCACATACCATCATTTTTCCAACTTAAAAAATATTGTTTAGTCTAGTATCATGCTTTGTTGAGACAAAGTGCCGACGCTTGTGCACATGGTTGTTAATGTGATGACAGATTCTCAAGGCTCTGGGGTTCTCACGGACTTCATCAGCTGCCCTAAAGCTTCTCATAAATGTTGGGTACTTCCCCGTGCATGTCAACCTTGATCTTTTCAGATACGATGTTCAGACCACATATAGTGAGGAAGTCTTGTCTGTTGCTGAGGAGCTTCTGGCGGATTGCCCTGATTCAGATAAGGTATATTTTGTTCCTGAATTCTGAATCACTGATGCTCTTCATATATACATATACACTCAATATATCTGGCATTTCACTTTCAGCATATCAGGAAGGATCTTTCAAATTTGAGAGTGTATGCCATTGACGTGGATGAGGCTGATGAAGTATGTTTCTTTATTTCTACCCATGCATCTTCCACAAGAGACTGCATAATATAAAATCCTCTGCTCACCGATAAATCCGTTAAACACTACAATTTTTTATGGTAATCAGCTTGATGATGCACTAAGTGCAACTAGACTACCTGATGGTAGGATAAAAGTCTGGATACATGTAGCTGACCCAACATGCTTTCTTCAACCCCGGAGCATCATTGACAGGTTATTGTTGCATCTCCTGCTCAGCAGTTCTAGCTTTTCTATCAACAGAATTGTTATTTTTAGTTGTAAAGAAATTATGTTCCGCTCACAGGGAAGCCATGCACAGAGGAACCTCGATATTTTTACCAACTGCCACCTATCCAATGTTCCCAGAGAGGCTTGCCATGAATGCTATGAGCTTGCAACAGGGTACAGATTGTAGATCTGTGAGTGTATCTGTGACTTTGCATCCAGATGGAAGGTAACTGTCTGCTTATTTTCTGTGTCTTTTATCAGCCAGTTGTCTTTTATATTTTCTTTTTTTCTTTGGGAGGTATTATGTCTTTCTTTTATAATAAGTTTATTGAAGTTGTCTACAACTCTTCATTCATTTTGTGTGTACATAGTATTGCAGAATATACGATAGAGAACTCAGTAATCAAACCTACCTACATGTTAACGTATGAGGGTGCAACTGAATTGCTGTACATGAATCTGGAAGAAGAGGAAGACCTGAGGATTCTTCAAGAAGCTGCTTCAATTCGTGCGCAATGGCGTTGTAGCCAAGTAAGAAGAGCTAAATAGTCCTTTTCTGTTTGCTGGTATATATATCATCCTTTCATTAGTCATTTTTGATTAGCATATGAAAGGGGCAAGCACCATTTTAATTCTTAGAATGAGAAAAGAAACAGACTGCCAGTAACTGATGTACGCTCATACTTCTGTACTCTGGTCCATATATGCTGCAAATAACTTCTCCATCAATTTGGACGATCATTTTTCACGTCGAATAAGCAATTTTACCCTCTCCAGTTTACATTCTCAAATAATTAGTTCCTTATACCACCTAGCACAAGTCTGTACCTTTGGGGACTTTCTGAACTTTTATGTGTGTACACTAGCCAACTGAATTTTATGAGTGCACTTCATACTTGACACCATTGACACTCTGAATTTTGCAGGGTTCAATCGACACTTCTATGATAGAACCTCGTATCAAGGTGGCAAATCCTGATGATCCTGAACCAAACATTAACCTATATGTTGAAGACCAAACCAACCCAGCAATGCAGCTTGTAACTGAGATGATGATACTTTGCGGGGAGGCGGTAGCTGCTTTTGGTGCTGACAACAATATTCCTTTGCCGTACAGAGGGCATCCCCAGTCTAGTACAGCTGTGACAGCATTTGCCTATCTACCTGAAGGGCCTGCCAGGAGCGTTGCCAATATCAGTGTACTTCGTGCTGCAGAAATGGATTTCCGAAAACCTGTAGCACATGGTGTCCTCGGAGTTCCTGGTTATGTACAGTTCTCCTCCCCCATTCGAAGATATGTCGATCTGCTTGCACATTATCAGGTATTTATGCGTCTATTAAGCATATGAACTATGTGAATAGAGACATGATACAGTTTGGAGGACTTCAATAGTGAACTAATTGCTCTTTCGAATTGCCAATTTCTTTCATGTGTTATGAATGGACTATAGTTTTATCCACATAAGTATGATCTACTTAATTTTGTACATTAAAAAATTGCAGGTAAAGGCGTTTCTTAGAGGTGAATCTCCACCATATTCAGCTGGTGACCTAGAAGGAATGACATTTATTGCGAGCATGCATGTTAAAGTAGCTAGGAGGCTCCATAGTAACAGTTTACGTTACTGGTTGCTGGAATACTTAAGGAGACAGCCAAAGGGGAGGAAGTATAAAGCACTGATACTTAAGTTCATGAAGGATCGTATGGCAACTTTGCTTTTGTTGGATGTAAGTCAACATATTCATCCAATAATTTTTTGATTAATGGTGAAGTGTCTGCAGTACTATATTTTACTTTTGCTTGGGATCGTGAGCAAGAACTTTAGTCACTGAGAGTTAGTTGTCCTGCCCCTAGTTTACAAACTGGACTAGTCCTAGTCTACCAGTTTGACTGAGGAAACCCGGAATCACCCCCCTTGTCCAGTGTGGTTCAGTTGGAAGGCCACCTATGCAAGTTCACTGGTCAGAACCAGCTCCCCTGGACGCCCCCAATTTTGCTTCACTGCTTCTCCATAGATTCCTAGAACCTCCAGGTTCCTTGTCAGTTTGATGAAAATCAGTAATACTGCCTTGCTCCCATTTTCTTCCCTTTATTTTTTCTGGTTCTAACTTTTGACGAAGGTCACCAAAGCCTACCTGCTGTGGAATAGGTGAACTTGTAAATGTGATGACATACGCTAATCAATTTGCTTAACTTCTTATTTAATAACACAACCGAACTTGCTTTTTTTGGAGGTAGTTGCAGCAAACCTTACCGAAACTGATTAAAAGTTACGCAGTCAAGGGAAAGCCAGCCTCCTGCTATTACTAGCTGCTTCATCTGGTTATCTTTTGTACCCAAGTGCTAGCCTACTTGCCGCTAGTTTGTTTGTAATGTTTCAGATTTTCAATGATATATAGATTCGACTCTCCCTGTCCCGATTTTGAGCACCCTGTTCCAATTATCTTCTTTGGTGACACTGGCAGGTCGGGATCCAAGTCACGACCATGGTTGCAGCTGGGAAAGTGGGAGACGGAGCTACTGTTGTTGTGGAAATGGTTCATCCCCGTGACGACATCTTATCAGTTACAGAGATTCCAGAAGATACGGAGTAAATGCACACAATGGCTTCTGGATGCCCAGCACCTTGCTCACTGAACCTAAGATAGAACTGTGCTGCAGCCTGCAGGTACCATATGCACCTAAGAAACACAAATCGCCTGTTGTTTCCTCTGCTGTTACGGTTATTGATTTCGGTGTGGAGGGTTAGAGGTGATTCATTGCCTTGGCACTTTGAGGTGAGGATCTCCCCTTTCAGGACCGTGTTCTTGAGTTCACTATCAAGCCCAGGTTGATGGATTCATAGAACTGGTAAAGTGCAGGCGTATGGTCACGTTGTGAACCTTTTAGGAGGATAACAATCATTGAACTATCTTGCTAGTCCCATTTTGAGGCTGAGGCATTCTGATGAAAGTGCAGTTCCTTCGATCCTCGTGGTGTTTAGGTTCAGATGCTGAGTTTTGGGAGTAATGGTTTTTGTACAGCTACACGCATGCATGCGTATGATCTGGAGTTTGATACCCTGCAGATACGAAATCTTATTCATTCACTGCTATGATCTTGGACCTATTGCTATGTATATACTTTCTTGATGTATAGAATGGGATTACGGCAGCACTGTTGTTTCTCCGATTTCGTTCATTGATATTTGACCCTTATGAGATGGAATTTACGTTGGTTGTACGGTTAGATCATGTCTGAATGTTGCCAAAGCACGTACAAGATGCCGCTGAAATTTCGTATGGGCAGGAGAGTGGGTTAGCTGAGGCGAACAGGAAAACGACGCTGAAATCTCAGGTACTCCTTCCGTATCGGTTTAACAAGCACGCACGTGGTTTAAAAAATTATTTTGATCAATAAAATATAGATTGTATATCATGAAAGTTATATCATTGAAAACCTCTTTTAAATACGAATCTAATGGTATAAATTTTATGTCTATAAAATTTATATTTTGTTGTCCAAATGGATGGTCAAATTTTATCTTAAACTGCGTGCGTGACTGTTAAACTGGTGCGAAGCGAGTACTGTAGAACGTACGAGGAGCCTAGCGGCTTGTGGTGACATGAACGGAACCTACGGAACTCTCACGCTGGGTACCAACAACGGCCTGAAATGGATACCGTTGAGGTTGGTGAACGACGGGTACCAAACACCAGAGCAGAACGGAGGAAATGAAATCCCAGGTTGCTCGGAGCATATCGTACGATATATCATTTTGCGACTGCACTAGCCGGCATTATAGGTGTAGCCTATGACATGGTGCTTTGGTTCATAGCTCTAGATGCACGTTTGATGAAAAACGTATTTTAAAAGGTCTAAAAATTTCGAGAAATATCCGTGTCTATATCTAGACGTTTATGGTCTGCTTCAAAAGGACAAAAAGAATGTCTCGTATTAGGCTATTTTGGAGCACCGAAAAGTATCTTTTTAGAGCATCTCCAGTCGCGTCCCCAAAACGTCCTCCAAACCGCGCCAGATCGAGCGTTTGGGGGACATGTTTTGTTCGTGCCGCGTTTGGGGGACGTCGCTCCCCAGCCGCATCCCCCAAACGCCTCGCCCAAATGAATATTGGTGCACGAAAATAAAGGTTTTCATTCAATTTTGATTATATATTACAAAGTTTGAATGAAAACGGCTAGCTTTAATCTAAACCTAGCCTACTGACCGCCCGGCGGTGCGTTCGACGGCCCCGCCCCGGCGTCGCCTGCCCTCCGCCGCAGCTCTTGCTGCGCGCGCCGCCTCTCCGTGCGTAGGGCGGTGGCCAGACGCCGCTGCTCCAGCACCGCGCCCCTGCTGCACCGCCTGGAGGGAGAGCTCGATGGCGCGACGAATCTGCGCCTCTTCGCGGGCACGGGCGTCGTCCTGGAGCTTCTTCTCCGACTCGAACGACTTGACGAGCGCGCGCTGCTGATCGGCCGTCTCGTCCGGGTGTGTCCCGTCGTCGTCGGACCACTCGAACTCGTCGTCGTCATCGTCCTCCTCCACCTCGGCCTCTACCTCCTCCACATCAGTTGGCGCCTCCATCATCGCCGCCGCCAATGCGTCGGCCTCCGCCGCCAACTCGTCTGCCCGCCTCGCCCAGGCCGCCTCCGTTGCCGCCAGCGCCGCTGAAAGGACACGGATGTCGCCTAGAGGGGGGGTGAATAGGCGATTTAAAACTTTTACGAGATGGGCTTAACAAATGCGGAATAAAACTAGCGTTTACTTTGTCAAGCCCAAAGCCTATAAACTATGGTTCACCTATGTGCACCAACAACTTATTCTAAGCAATGGTTCACCTATGTGCACCAACAACTTATGCTAAGCAAGACAAGCAACTTATGTGATAGCAAGATATATATAAAACTTCAAGCACGATGGCTATCACAAAGTAAAGTGCATAAGTAAAGAGCTCGGGTATAGGAATAACCGAAGTGACGCGGAGACAACGATGTAGCCCGAAGTTCACACTCTTGCGAGTGCTACTCTCCGTTGGAGCGGTGTGGAGGACAAGTCACTCCAAATGCACGAGGGCCACCGTATTCTCCTCGAGAATTCCCACCAAAAGGGATGTCCTCGATCCACTATGGGACCTTAGGAAGGTCACCGAACCCGCACAAAGCTTGGGGCTATCTCCACAACTTAATTGGAGGCTCCCAATAAATTGCCACAAAGGCCTTGCCCTTGAAGATTCTCCACAACTTAATTGGAGTCCCCAAGAACACCACTAAGATGCCACAAAGGCCTTGCCCTTGAAGATTCTCCACAACTTAATTGGAGTCCCCAAGAACACCACTAAGATGCCACAAAGGCCTTGCCCTTGAAGATTCTCCACAACTTAATTGGAGTCCCCAAGAACACCACTAAGATGCCACAAAGGCCTTGCCCTTGAAGATTCTCCACAACTTAATTGGAGTTCCCAAGAACACCACTAAGATGCCACAAAGGCCTTGCCCTTGAAGATTCTCCACAACTTAATTGGAGTCCCCAAGAACACCACTAAGATGCCACAAAGGCCTAGAATCCGTCTAGGGTTCCAAGAACCCAAGAGTAACAACCTTCTTGCTTTCACCTCCATGAATCACCGTGGAGAACTCAAACCGATGCACCAAATGCAATGGCAAGAACACCACAAAGATGCTCAAGTCCTTCTCTCTCAAATTCCAACAAAGCTACAAAAGCTATTGGGGGAATAAGAGAGGAAGAACAAATAAGAGGAGGAACACCAAATTTCTCCAAGATCTAGATCTAGTGGATTCCCCTCACAAAGAGAGGGATTTGATTGGTAGGAAATGTAGATCTAGATCTCCTCTCTCTTTTCCCTCAAGAATATGCAAGAATCATGGGAGGAATCAAGAACTAGGGCAATCTTTGAAGGACAACAATGGAGGTGAGAGAGAGAGAGAGTGAACCAACCAGCCCAAGGAGGAAGAAGGGGGTCTTATATACCCCCTCCCAACGAAATATGACCGTTTGGGACCTCCCAGGCCGGAAAATCCGCCCCCGGGCCGGATTATCCGCCCCCCGAAACGCCCCTGGACTTGGGCCGGATATTTGGCCGGATATTTGCCCAAAATTGGTCATTCGGGCCGGATTATCCGCCCCGAGAAAACTGCAGAAACACCAAAACTAAAACGGGCATAACTTTAGCATCCGGACTCCGATTTTGATGATCTTGGGCTTGTTTTAAAGCTAGGAACAAGCTCTACAAGATCATGCAGGAAACCATCATAGTCCAACAAGGGAGGATAGAAACAAATGATGAAAGGTTTGACCTATCTAAAAAATACATACCGGTAAAACCTCCAATCTTGAAAATACAACAAGTTGTCCATGCAAAAACCATTCTCAATGAACTAGAGCTTGTCATGAGAATAAGCACAAGCTCTAAAACATCACATGGATAAGATCCAAATAAAACCAAGAAAGATGATGAACCAAACTCGAAAACGCAACAAGTGATCTATGCGAAATCCGTTTTCGATGAACTAGAGCTTGTCATGAGAATAAGCATAAGCTCTAAACCATCACATGGATAAGGTCCAAATAACAACCAAGAAATATGATGCAAGGATGCAAAGGTTTGAGCTCTCTCCGAACGATACGATCGAGTTACTCACTCGAGAGCCCTCTTGATAGTACGACAACTAAACTATAAACCGGTCTCCAACTACACTATGAGACCGGTGAGAAAGAAACCCTATCAAGAGCAAACCTTATACTTGCACATTCCACTTGAGCTCGATGACGACGATCTTGACCTCAACAAGATGGAACGCCTTTCTCGCTTGTGTTTGCTTGACGAAGTCTTGTGGATTGCTCCCCCATAATCCACCATTAGAGAGCTTCTTCTTCGGCGCATCTTCACATAACCATGACCACCATGTGGATTGCTCCCCCATAATCCACCATGGGAGAGCTTCTTCTTCGGCGCATCTTCACATATCCATGATCACCATATGGATGGCAAGACTCAAGCAAAGGACCTCTTCGAGATGGCTCATCTTGAACTTGCACTTCATTTCTCCATGGCAAGCTTCAAGCTTATGAACTCTTCGAGTTGGCTCATCTTGAACTTGCACTTCATTTCTTCATTCTTCATCATGTTGATGTCTTGAAGTAACTTGAGGGCTCACTTCATCTTCATCTTCAAGACATACTTGACACTTGATATCCTTCATCAATTTCTTCTTATTGCAACCTAATACAAACATGTTGATGTCTTGAAGTAACTTGAGGGCTCACTTCATCTTCATCTTCAAGACATACTTGACACTTGATATCCTTCATCAAATTCTTCTTATTGCAACCTTGAAGCTAACATATGGTTCAAGAATTGCCTATGGACAACTCCTACAAATATAACTCAATGCAAACATTAGTCCATAGGGATTGTCATTAATTACCAAAACCACACATGGGGGCTCCATGCACTTTCAATCTCCCCCATTTTGGTAATTGATGACAATCTCTTTGAGAGGGTTTATATAAGGAATTTAAGTAACAAATAAGTTGAATATATAGAGCAAACTCCCCCATAATATATGCATGTGTGAATGATCTTGACTTTCATTGCATATATTGGCATTCAAAGCCTAGTGGAGTTTCCTCTAAATATTCAACTATGCAAAGCAACAAGATGCAATGCAATAAAGGCACATGCTTAAGCACAAAGCAAAGACATAACCAAATTCCCTTAAACCCTCCAAACTTCTCCCCCATTGGCACCAATTGCCGAAATGGGTGAAAAATTTAGAAGGCCAATATAGTGAGAGTTCCTCCATAGCGTGTGCATTTCTCATAATTTGAGTGGAATCAAATGCACATATCCAATGATGAATATTCGGAAGGAATCACACTATAGATAGGATCAAAGATTGCTAAAAGATAACAAAGTCAAGAAGCTTCAACAAATGATGCAAGCAACCAAATGAATCAGAAAGAGGATACCAAAAGAAAGATAGATATTATGATAAGATCAAGAAGATTGCTCTAAATAATATGAGGAAGCTCCCCAAGGTTTGTGCACAAAACTAGACAAATTGCATTGGAGAATAAAGTGCACAAACATGGAATCATCACTCCCATAATATCATTCAAAACAAAAGATACCAAGTGAATCAAACTCTAATGATCACCACAAAATAATGCCTTAAATAGAATGAGGAAGCTCCCCAAGGTACATGCATAAATTAAAATGTTGTATTTGAATACAATATGCATAACATGGAATCCTTACTCCCTCATTACCAATTAAAACACAAACATTTGCAATAGATCATAGATAGAAAATTAAGCTTAACACTTGCAACAAACAAATGGTTGAGCAACAAGTACGAGGCACCATAATAAAAGGCTCAACCAAGAGGATATGTGAAAGGCATGATAAAACATATTATAAGACTATTACAAGGATGAGCAAAAAGCATCATCATAGTCTTCAATGAATTATATTGCTTAGCATGACCAATCAACACGCAACAAATAAATAAGATATCGAATGGAGATGTATCATCTCTTATGTGTATAAGTTTCTCTAAGTGAGCAATATCACAAAGATATTTATCCACAAAGAAACATGCACACACAAAATAGATACACAAGAAATATAGCATGATATCCAAGACAAAGTCATGCAATATACCAATAAGAATTTTTGCTTAATAGCATGGCCAAAGGCTCAATTTTATCTTATGGTACATTCATGAACTTCAACCATAAACACATAAAATACATCACAAATATCCACAAGGGATAGAAGATAGTTGGGATGCTTTGAGAAAGGCAACAAGTATCACAAACGAGGATACTAAAAGAAATAACTCAATTTGCACTTTCATCGATATTGCACATGTGAGAGGCTTGAGGAATTGATATGCAATAAAATTGCTAGATAGGCATAGATGGGATGGGTGAATCATGATCATGATTTTATATACTTCCCAACATATGTGCTCATCTCAAACTACTCACATTCGCAATAAAGAGGTTTCGTTAAGACTTTTGCAAGAAGCACAACATTTGCAAATCAAGAGATTCATGCCAAGATGCAACCATAAGGTTGGATACAAGAAAAGTATGCATGAGAAGATACTTGTTACCAAGATAGCATTGGTGTGGATGTAGTAGATATGTGTTCGTTGACCATCCTAGCTTGCCTCAAGTTACCATTGAGTCACCACTTCTTTCCAAGAGTGAGACAAGCATCCAATGCATATCCATTGTACCTAACACAAAGGTAAATACAAAATGGTCCCCAAACTAATTGGGTCCGAAGTAGTTAGACACACTACAACATATAGGACAAACTCCACAATTCTATGTGCATATAGATATGAAATTGAATTTCATGCACATCTTAGCCAAATTAGGATTTGATGGAGTTTACCCTATATATTGGATCAATGAAAGTGACACATGCCATAAGATATACATATATTAAATATGCATGCACAATACTTTCAAGGACCAAAGGAAGATACAATTTGGACAAAACACCAAATAAATCAAGAGACAATGGTTGCCCAAATTATATCAAAGAATCAAATCAACACAAGATTGACTCCAAAGACTTATCTCATTATAAGAAGCTAATTAAGCCTAAGCACAAAGGAATGAGATAACCAACTCCCAAGAGAGCAAGGTTCCAACAAATAAACCAAACCCTCGACACTTTTTATGATGGCACAAAGTACCAAAAGGAAATTTATGTCTCCCAAAACCAAATTTTTGATAATGATCAAGAGAAGTTTAAGCATTATAACAAATATAGGAGAGCTCCCCCAAGATTAGTGCATTATATAGGATTTAGAATATGGATACAAAATGCACAAAACTAGGATCATCACGCTACCTATATCTACTAAAAATGCTAAGAAAGTTTGAATAGACAAATTAGATCCATGAGATGCAAGGAAGACACATGGGAGTCAAAGCACAACAAATTCATGGCAATAAATAAGGCAATTTAAATACACGAGCCAATGTAAATATGATCAATAAATTTCTACCTCATAATAGATTGCCAATTGTCCTAGGACAAAAGGTATTAGGAAATATTTCCTGGTGGTAGTTTGTAAGGCTGGTTATAGTGGGGAGTAACTTAGACTAGTAACATATGCCATGTTACTAGTCTAGGTTACTACCTTCATAGTGGGTAGTAACTTATAGGTGGTGTCATGCATTGTATCATTTATTATGTTGTAGACTCATTGTGCCTTGGGGTGTGTGATGTTATGGTAACATAGCTAGTTACCACCTCAATCTCTTTCTTAATTTATTGGCATGCCATGTCACCAAAATGCCTTGAGATGTGTGATGTTACTAGCTATGTTACTCCCACTATGAGCAGTCTAAGTATATGTAAGATCATATTTACACCAAATAAAGCATATGGTAAAAGGTAAGAGTTAACCATCATGCAAAGAGAGTTTCTTGATAGCTTGAATTAGTCATGCCAACATGCAAAGCAATTAATAGTATTCATACCAACATGCAAAGCAATTAATAGTATTCATACCAACATGCAAAGCAATTAATAGTATTCATACCAACATGCAAAGAAATTAATAGTATTCATACCAACATGCAAAGCAATTAATAATATGACTTGAAGCATATGGTTTTCCAAAAATGTATTGAGGGACACATTGTGAAAAACCATACCAAGAAAAACTTTCACAAATAAGATCCACAAATATATTAGCAATGAAGCCATTTAAGCAAATTGGACCTTGTTTGAGAAAACATGTCACATATGAGAGATAATTTACAATATCAATTCTATGTGACACAACCTCAAATGTTCACATTTCCTAGGCTTGTAATATGCACAAAGCTTATTACTCCCCCATAATGTGATAAGGAATTTATTTTCACAAGAGGCAAATAAGATCCAACTAGAGATATTAATGGACATTAGAATTTGAATTTCTCATGAAGATGACATACCACATAGAGACTAGATAATCTTGCAATATCAATTCTACGTGATATTCCTCATGTACGCACATTGTTAGGATTGTGAAATTCCTAAAGGCATATCACTCCCCCAAAATGTTATAGTTCATTAATCTCTCATAAGAGCCATATAAGATACAACAAGATGCAAAGAGGCTCCAACACAAGCACAAATACATGGTGTGCAACCTAACATTCATAGACTTGATTTCTCAAGAAAACAAGTAGGATGCACAACATATACAAACACATGTTAGGAACAAAACTAACACATGCAAAGGGGCGAGTAACTTTCAATATAAATGAGTTGAGCACATGTTACCACAAGGAGGAACATTGAATATATGATAGAAGCAAGATAACCAAAAGACTTGGCTTGAGATAATATAAATGATGAAGATCCCTTAATTCTTCATGATGTAGCCAAGTCTCCAATGCCCTCCAACAAGCACCTATCGATCAAGTTTTGGATTGTTGGTCCCCAACTAAGTTGGGTCCTAAGAGGTTAGTCACAATAGGCTTGGCAACCCAAATGGTTCTTTTCTTGACACCACTTTGGGCACCAACAAATTTGGCAAACACATTGCCACCCTCATCCTTACGAAGAGAATAAACATCATCAATGGTGATAGAGTTGGATGAGGTACCAATAGTGCAAAAGGAGGAGATGTGGCCCTTCTCACGGCATATGTAGCAAGTTCTTTTCTTCTCCTTCTTCTCACTAGATTTCTCCACAATGGGAGCATTGGCTTGATTCTTCTTGGGAAGTGGAATTTCTTCAACTTGAGGTTGAATATGAGTTTGAGCTTGAGGCCGCTTCCCTTTTTGCTTCTTCTTCAAAGGGCAAGATCTAACATGGTGCCCTTCAATTTTGCACTTGAAGCAAACAATCTTGGCCGGGTCTTTGACTTGTACTTGGCCCTTCTTCTTGTTGTTGTTATTGTTCTTGGACTTGTTCTTGTTGTTGGAGTTGAATCCAAGTCCACTCTTGTCATTGGAGGATTGTTGCACATTTAACATTGATACGTCTCCGACGTATCGATAATTTCTTATGTTCCATGCCACATTATTGATGATATCTACATGTTTTATGCATACTTTATGTCATATTTATGCGTTTTCTGGAACTAACCTATTGACGAGATGCCGAAGGGCCAGTTCTTGTTTTCTGCTGTTTTTGGTTTCAGAAATCCTAGTAAGGAAATATTCTCGGAATTGGACGAAATCAACGCCCAGGGTCCTATTTTCACACGAAGCTTCCAGAAGACCGGAGGAGATACGAAGTGGGGCCACGAGGTGGCGCCACACTAAGGCGGCGCGGCCAGGCTAGGGCCCGCGCCGCCCTGTTGTGTGGGTCCCTCGTGACTCCACCGACCTTGCCCTTCCGCCTACTTAAAGTCTCCGTCGCGAAAACCCTACCACGTTCGACGAAACCAGAGAAAACCTTCCAGAGCCGCCGCCATCGCGAAGCCAAGATGCGGGGGACAGGAGTCTCCGTTCCGGCACGCCGCCGGACGGGGAAGTGCCCCGGAAGGCTCCTCCATCGACACCACCGCCATCTTCATCAACGCTGATGTCTCCCATGAGGAGGGAGTAGTTCTCCATCGAGGCTCGGGGCTGTACCGGTAGCTATGTGGTTCATCTCTCTCCTATGTACTCTAATACAATAATCTCATGAGCTGCCTTACATGATTGAGATTCATATGATGATGCTTGTAATCTAGATGTCATTATGCTAGTCAAGTGGGTTTTACTTATGTGATCTCCGGAGACTCCTTGTCCCACGTGTGTAAATGTGACGAGTGTGTGCACCGTGTGGGTCTCTTAGGCTATATTTCACGAATACTTATTCACTGTTATGAATGGCATAGTGAAGTGCCTATTTATATTTCTTTATGATTGCAATGTGTTTTGTATCACAATTTATCTGTGTGCTACTCTAGTGATGTTATTAAAGTAGTTTATTCCTCCTGCACGGTGTGAAGGTGACAGTGTGCATGCTATGTTAGTACTTGGTTTGGTTATGTTGATCTGTTATGCACTCTAAGGTTATTTAAATATGAACATTGAATATTGTGGAGCTTGTTAACTCCGGCATTGAGGGTTCGTGTAATCCTACACGAGTTAGTGGTGTTCATCATCCAACAAGAGGGTGTAGAGTCTAGCATCTATTTATTTATTCTGTTATGTGATCAATGTTGAGAGTGTCCACTAGTGAAAGTATGATCCCTAGGCCTTGTTCCTAAATATCGCTATCGTCTGCTTGTTTCTTGTTTTACTTGCATTTATACTCGCTCGCAATATTACTACCATCAACCGCACGCCGAGCAAGCACTTTTCCGGCGCCGTTACTACTGCTCATATTCATTCATACCACTTGTATTTCACTATCTCTTCGCCGAACTAGTGCACCTATTAGGTGTGTTGGGGACACAAGAGACTTCTTGCTTTGTGGTTGCGGGGTTGCATGAGAGGGATATCTTTGACCTCTTCCTCCCTGAGTTCGATAAACCTTGGGTGATCCACTTAAGGGAAACTTGCTGCTGTTCTACAAACCTCTGCTCTTGGAGGCCCAACACTGTCTACAAGAATAGAAGCACCCGTAGACATCAAGCAATTTTCTGGCGCCGTTGCCGGGGAGGAAAGGTAAACGGCACACACACACCGGATCCCGGCAACGAAGCTATTTTCTGGCGCCGTTGCCGGGGAGGTAAGGTAAAAGGTATTCACATCCTCCAACTACTAAGCTATTTCCTAGTCTTGTTGCCGGTGTGTGAGTGCTCGAAGCTATTTCCTTTAGATCCTGCAATTGCATCTTTTTGTTTCTTGTTTACACTAGTTAGGCATAATGGACAACAATGAGCTTCTTATTCTATTTCCTGATTTAAGACATGGATGGTTTGATGCGAAAATTAAAAAACCTATGGAACATATTAGTATGAACGCTTTAAACACCATTGTTGCTAATGATATGGAAAATTCTAAGCTTGGGGAAGCTGGCTTTGATGAGCATGATATTTTTAGTCCCCCAAGCATTGAGGAGAAAATTTACTTTGATGATACTTTGCCTCCTATTTATGATGATTATAATGATAGTGGTCTTTTGGTGCCGCCTACTATGGAGGATAAGTTTAATTATTATTACAATATGCCTCCTATATTTGATGATGAGAATAATAATGATAGCTACTTTGTTGAATTTGCTCCCACTACAACTAATAAAATTGATCATGCTTATGTGGAGAGTAATAATTTTATGCATATAGCTCATGATAAGAATGTTTTATGTGATACTTATATTGTTGAGTTTGTTCATGATGCCTCCGAAAGTTATTATGAGAGAGGGAAAGATGGTTATATGCATCTTAATAATATTAAGTTTCCCCTCTTTATGTTGAGAATTTTGAAGTTGCGCTTGTATTGCCTTCTTATGCTTGTCACTTTGCTCCTCATGAATTTATTTGTGTACAAGATTCCTTTTCATAGGAAGCATGTTAGGCTTAAATGTGTTTTGGATTTGCTTCTTGATGCTCTCTTTTGCTTCAACTCTTATTTCTTGCGAGTGCATCATTGAAATTGCTGAGCGCATCTTAATGGCTATAAAGAAAGAACTTCTTGGGAGATAACCCATGTGTTTATTTTACTACAGTACTTTTGTTTTATATTTGTGTCTTGGAAGTTGTTATTACTGTAGAAACCTCTCCTTATCTTATTTTATTACATTGTTGTGCCAAGTAAAGTATTTGATAGAAAGGTTGATACTAGATTTGGATTTCTGCACAGAAACAGATTTCTGTCTGTCACGAATCTGGGCAGAATTCTCTGTAGGTAACTCAGAAAAATCTGCCAATTTACGTGCGTGATCCTCAGATATGTACGCAACTTTCATTCAATTTGGGCATTTTCATCTGAGGAAGTCTGGTGCCATTTTAAAATTCATCTTTACGGACTGTTCTGTTTTGACAGATTATGCCTTTTATTTCGCATTGCCTCTTTTGCTGTGTTGGATGGATTTCTTTGTTCCATTGACTTCCAGTAGCTTTGGGCAATGTCCAGAAGTGTTAAGAATTATTGTGTCACCTCTGAACATGTGAATTTTTGATTATGCACTAACCCTCTAATGAGTTTGTTTCGAGTTTGGTGTGGAGGAAGTTTTCAAGGGTCAAGAGAGGAGGATGATATACTATGATCAAGAAGAGTGAAGAGTCTAAGCTTGGGAATGCCCCCGTGGTTCATCCCTGCATATTTCAAGAAGACTCAAGCATCTAAGCTTGGGTATGCCCAAGGCATCCCCTTCTTCATCGACAAATTATCAGGTTTCTTTTCTTGAAACTATATTTTTATTCGGTCACATCTTATGTACTTTACTTGGAGCGTCTGTTTGTTTTTGTTTTTGTTTTTGTTTGAATAAAATGGATCCTAGCATTCATTGTGTGGGAGAGAGACACGCTCCGCTGTTGCATATGGACAAATATGTCCTTAGGCTTTACTCATAGTATTCATGGCGAAGGTTGAATCTTCTTCGTTAAATTGTTATATGGTTGGAATCGGGAAATGCTACATGTAGTCATTCTAAAATGTCTTGAATAATTTGATACTTGGCAATTGTTGTGCTCATGTTTAAGCTCTTGCATCATATACTTTGCACCCATTAATGAAGAAATACATAGAGCTTGCTAAAATTTGGTTTGCATATTTGGTCTCTCTAAAGTCTAGATAATTTCTAGTATTGAGTTTTGAACAACAAGGAAGACGGTGTAGAGTCTTATAATGTTTACAATATGTCTTTTATGTGAGTTTTGCTGCACCGGTTCATCCTTGTGTTTGTTTCAAATAAACCTTGCTAGCCTAAACCTTGTATCGAGAGGGAATACTTCTCATGCATCCAAAATCCTTGAGCCAACCACTATGCCATTTGTGTCCACCATACCTACCTACTACATGGTATTTCTCCGCCATTCCAAAGTAAATTGCTTGAGTGCTACCTTTAAAATTCCATCATTCGCCTTTGCAATATATAGCTCATGGGACAAAATAGTCTTAAAAACTATTGTGGTATTGAATATGTACTTATGCACTTTATCTCTTATTAAGTTGCTTGTTGTGCGATAACCATGTTCCTGGGGATGCCATCAACTCTTTGTTGAATATCATGTGAGTTGCTATGCATGTTCGTCTTGTCTGAAGTAAGGGCGGTTTTCACAATCAAATGGTTTGAGTATGCATACTGTTAGAGAAGAACATTGGGCCGCTAACTAAAGCCATGAATCATGGTGGAAGTTTCAGTTTGGACATAAAACCTCAATCTCTTATGAGAATATTAACTGTTGAATGCTTAAGCATTAAAAGAGGAGTCCATTATCTGTTGTCTATGTTGTCCCGGTATGGGTGTCTAAGTTGAAGAATGATCAAAAGCGAGAAGTCCAATGCGAACTTTCTCCTTAGACCCTTGTACAGGCGGCATAGAGGTACCCCTTTGTGACACTTGGTTGAAACATATGACATGCAATGATAATCCGTGTTAATCCAAGCTAATTAGGACAAGGTGCGGGCACTATTAGTATACTATGCATGAGGCTTGCAACTTGTAAGATATAATTTACATGATACATATGCTTTATTACTACCGTTGACAAAATTGCTTCATGTTTTCAAAATAAAAGCTCTAGCACAAATATAGCAATCGATGCTTTTCTCTTTGAAGGACCTTTCTTTTACTTTTATGTTGAGTCAGTTCACCTATCTCTCTCCACCTCAAGAAGCAAACACTTGTGTGAAATGTGCATTGATTCCTACATACTTGCATATTGCACTTGTTATATTACTTTACATTGACACTATCCATGAGATATACATGTTATAAGTTGAAAGCAACCGCTGAAACTTAATCTTCCTTTGTGTTGCTTCAATACCTTTACTTTGATTTATTGCTTTATGAGTTAACTCTTATGAAAGACTTATTGATGCTTGTCTTGAAGTACTATTCATGAAAAGTCTTTGCTTTATGATTCATTTGTTTACTCATGTCATTACCATTGTTTTGATCGCTGCATTCATTACATATGCTTACAATAGTATGATCAAGGTTATGATGGCATGTCACTCCAGAAATTATCTTTGTTATCGTTTACCGCTCGGGACGAGCGAGAACTAAGCTTGGGGATGCGATACGTCTCCGACGTATCGATAATTTCTTATGTTCCATGCCACATTATTGATGATATCTACATGTTTTATGCATACTTTATGTCATATTTATGCGTTTTCTGGAACTAACCTATTGACGAGATGCCGAAGGGCCAGTTCCTGTTTTCTGCTGTTTTTGGTTTCAGAAATCCTAGTAAGGAAATATTCTCGGAATTGGACGAAATCAACGCCCAGGGTCCTATTTTCACACGAAGCTTCCAGAAGACCGGAGGAGATACGAAGTGGGGCCACGAGGTGGCGCCACACTAAGGCGGCGCGGCCAGGCTAGGGCCCGTGCCGCCCTGCTGTGTGGGTCCCTCGTGACTCCACCGACCTTGCCCTTCCGCCTACTTAAAGTCTCCGTCGCGAAAACCCTACCACGTTCGACGAAACCAGAGAAAACCTTCCAGAGCCGCCGCCATCGCGAAGCCAAGATCCGGGGGACAGGAGTCTCCGTTCCGGCACGCCGCCGGGACGGGGAAGTGCCCCGAAGGCTCCTCCATCGACACCACCGCCATCTTCATCAACGCTGCTTGTCTCCCATGAGGAGGGAGTAGTTCTCCATCGAGGCTCGGGGCTGTACCGGTAGCTATGTGGTTCATCTCTCTCCTATGTACTTCAATACAATAATCTCATGAGCTGCCTTACATGATTGAGATTCATATGATGATACTTGTAATCTAGATGTCATTATGCTAGTCAAGTGGGTTTTACTTATGTGATCTCCGGAGACTCCTTGTCCCACGTGTGTAAAGGTGACAGTGTGTGCACCGTGTGGGTCTCTTAGCTATATTTCACAGAATACTTATTCACTGTTATGAATGGCATTGTGAAGTGCTTATTTATATCTCTTTATGATTGCAATGTGTTTTGTATCACAATTTATCTGTGTGCTACTCTAGTGATGTTATTAAATTAGTTTATTCCTCCTGCACGGTGTGAAGGTGACAGTGTGCATGCTATGTTAGTACTTGGTTTGGTTATGTTGATCCGTTATGCACTCTAAGGTTATTTAAATATGAACATTGAATATTGTGGAGCTTGTTAACTCCGGCATTGAGGGTTCGTGTAATCCTACACAGTTAGTGGTGTTCATCATCCAACAAGAGGGTGTAGAGTCTAGCATCTATTTATTTATTCTGGTATGTGATCAATGTTGAGAGTGTCCACTAGTGAAAGTATGATCCCTAGGCCTTGTTCCTAAATACTCGCTATCGCTGCTTGTTTACTTGTTTACTGCATTTATACTTGCTCGCAATATTACTACCATCAATCGCACGCCAGACAAGCACTTTTCTCGGCACCGTTACTACTGCTCATATTCATTCATACCACTTGTATTTCACTATCTCTTCGCCGAACTAGTGCACCTATTAGGTGTGTTGGGGACACAAGAGACTTCTTGCTTTGTGGTTGCGGGGTTGCATGAGAGGGATATCTTTGACCTCTTCCTCCCTGAGTTCGATAAACCTTGGGTGATCCACTTAAGGGAAACTTGCTGCTGTTCTACAAACCTCTGCTCTTGGAGGCCCAACACTGTCTACAAGAATAGAAGCACCCGTGGAACACCGGAAGCAGGGTACATGGCAACACAAGCTTTCATCTTAGCGTCCAGACCACCTCCCGGAGATCCAAGAGAAGCGTTGTACAACATGGCCATGGCAGGATGTGGAGCCATGGGAGCAGCGTTCACAGCCACACCTCCCGAAGGAACTGCAAGGCAAAATAGTCCGAGACCTACCGTAGCAGTGCAAGATCCACCAAGAACAAGTGGAGCCAGGGATACAGCAACTCAGGCCAGAGTCGACAGAGCGCGACAAGAAAGAAGAGAACGTCGGCATTCACCAGAACTTGCTGAAGAGGACATGTGTGGACTTCCATGTTTCACACGACGGGTCCGAAAAACTCGAGTTCCATCAGGATTCAAGCTACCCGATAGTTTCAAGAAATTCGATGGCTTGCAAGACCCCGAGGATTGGCTTGTGGATTACCTCGAGACAGTAAAATTGATAGGCGGGACCAGAGCAACAGCCATGCAGAGCATCCAGATACATCTGAGCGGAGCCGCCAGATCATGGATAAAAAAGCTTCCCCCTGGTTCCATCGACAGCTGGGAAAGTTTCGAGGACGTGTTTATCAAGAATTTCCGGTCAACCTGCAAGAAACCTGCGACACTAGAGGAGTTGAGGTCATGTCGACAAAAGCATGATGAATCAATGAGGAAGTACATTCAAAGGTGGAACATCATCAAAAACTCGGCAGAAAATATATCTGACGAAAGAGCGATAGATGCATTTGTTGCAGGAGTTCGACGAGGAGATTTTGTGGAGGACTTGGGGAGGACAAACCCAAGAACAGTATCAGCTTTAATGGAGATAGCAAACAGATGGGCAGATGGCGAAGATGCGGTACATAACAAACGACATAGGTCCCCAGAGGAAGACCGCAGTCGAAATTTTCAAAATAGACGCCGATTTCCCCGTCAATTTTCAAGTTACGATGCACCTGGCCAAATATCGGCTGGCTTTCGGGGAAACAATGGAGGAAACAATAGAGATGACTACCAAAGAAGTAATGCACAACAAGGCGATAATAGAGATAACAGGCAAAATAACGGGCCAAGGTTCCAGAGACCTTTTGTGTCTCCCGAAGAGATGATGAACGGGCCGTGTCAGATGCATTTCTTTCTCGATAGCAATGGAAAAAGACAGTCAGGACACTTGCAAAAGGATTGCCGAAATTTCCAGGCAATGTTAAGATGGGCAGGACATGCAAATGCTCAGGCAGCACACAGAAATCCTCAAGGACCTAGGAGTGAGATTCACTTGCCACCTCCTCCCGCAGTTACGGATGAAAATCGACATCAGCTCAGAATAGCAGAAGCACCTGCTCCACCGCCCTACGTCGATCCTAACTCTAATGGAGCGGTCTCGATGATTCAGAAAGGCAGGCCATCCAATAGAGCTCAGAAAGTAATCTCACGACAGGTGTTTATGGCAGAGAAGATGCCACCGCCAACATTCGAGTACCTTAACTGGTCAGGGCAAGATATTGGCTTCACAATAGCTGATCATCCACAGCAAGTTCCTCGACCAGGGCAATCAGCACTGATCTTACCAGCAGTAATTGCAGGATTTGATGTATCTCGAGTATTCATAGATGGCGGCAGCAGTCTAAACCTTATGTACGCAGATACGCTAAGGAAGATGAATATCTCCCTCGCAAATTTGAAACCAACCGACACACATTTTCACGGCATCACACCGGAGAAGCCAAGTTACCCACGGGGAAGATCAATCTCGACGTTCGGTTTGGGACCCGAGAAAACTACGAGGATAGAGAGGTTGGAATTCGAAGTTGTGGATTTCCGTCGCAATATCACGCTTTGCTGGGGCGACCAGCGTACGCCAGGTTTATGGCGGTACCACATTACACGTACTTGCTTTGGAGGTTACCTGGACCTAAGGGACCAATCACAGTCAAAGGAAGCTTCGCGCTAGCCGATAAATGCGACAAAGATTTTCATCGACTATCAGAAACTTTCGGGATGCGGGCGAGTACGCAGCGTCAAGGCTCATGACTGATTATGATGTGCTGCCAGACGTAGGGAGACCCAACAAGGAATCAACTTTCAATACAGCAAAAGATTCTAAGGAAGTGCAGATTCACCCGACAGATCCGAAGAAAACGACGTCTATCGCAACAAACATGGACCTCGCATAGGAAAGCGCGCTCGTCGAGTTCCTCCGTGAGCAACTGGAAAATCTTCGCATGGTGTCCGAGCTGACATGCCAGGAGTACCCGGGGAACTTGCCGAGCACCACCTAAACTTGGATCCTATTGCGAGACCAATCAAGCAACCTTTGCGGCGTTTTTCGGAACCAAACCGCAAAGCCATGCTTGTCAGAAATTGATCGACTTAGAGAAGCTGGTTTCATCAAAGATATATCTACGAGGCCACTTGGGTAGCTAACCCGGTGATGGTGCCGAAGAAAAACACGAAAGTCCTTCGCATGTGTGTCGACTTTACGTGCCTCAATAAACATTGTCCAAAGGATCACTTTCCCCTCCCAAGGATCGACCGGATTATCGACTCCACGGCAGGATGTGAACGTCTTTCCTTCTTGGACGCATATTCTGGTTACAATCAGATCAGATTAAAAGAAGACGACGAAGCTAAAACAGCGTTCATCACACCGTACGGTGTATTTTGTTACAAAACAATGCCCTTCGGGTTGAAAAACGCGGGAGCAACATATCAACGGATGATGCAGAAGTGCCTAGCAACACAGATTGGGAAAAATGTACAAGTGTACATCGACGACGTCGTCATCACATCAAAAAAGGGGGCAACATTAATCGAGGACTTGAAGGAAACTTTCGACAGCCTCGACAAATTTTGTCTCAAGTTGAACCCGACGAAATATTCTTTCGGCGTCCCTGCAGGAGAACTTCTCGGGTTCCTAGTTTCAGCGAGGGGGATTGAAGCAAATCCTGAAAAAATCCAAGCTATCGTAGCAATGAGGAAGCCAACAAAGTTGAAGGAAATACGGCGACTAAGCTGGGCGAGTCGCAGCTTTAAGAAGATTCGTCGCCGAGTCGGGAGAAAAGGCGTTACCATTCTACGCCTTAATCAAACAAGGAGAGAAGTTCCAATGGAACGAAGATGCAGATAGGGACTTCGAGGACCTCAAGCGGAAAATTTCGACACCACCAATTCTAGTAGCGCCCAAAGAGAAAGAACCGCTCCTGTTATATATTGCGGCTACACCTCAGGTGGTCAGCACAGCGCTAGTCGTCGAAAGAGAAGAAGAAGGAAAACTCCATGGAGTGCAAAGGCCAGTATATTTCATCAACGAAGTATTATCGCCTTCAAAACAGAGGTACCCGCAGTACCAAAAGTTAGCATATGGAGTATTCACAACCGCAAGAAAGTTGCGCCACTATTTTTCGGCGCATCCGATAATAGTGGTGAATGAGGCGCCTTTATCCAACATACTCAATAATCCGGAAGCTATGATGACCCACAAGTATAGGGGATCGCAACAGTCTTCGAGGGAAGTAAAACCCAAATTTATTGATTCGACACAAGGGGAGGTAAAGAATACTTATAAGCCTTAACAACTGAGTTGTCAATTCAGCTGCACCCTGGAAAAGCACTAGCAACAAGGGTGATGTGAAAGTAGCGGTGATATGAGAGGAATAATAACGGTAACACGAGCGGCAGTAATAACAATATGAGAGCAATGGCACCGAGAAGATAGTTGATACTACTTCCAATGACATGTAGAACGAGTATATGATGATGAAAGATGGACCGGGGTTCCCGACTATCTACACTAGTGGTAACTCTCCAATAACAAGTGTTGGGTGAACAAATTACAGTCGGGCAATTGATAGGATTGAAATAGCATTAAGACAGAATATCAAGATCATTAATCATGTAGGCATGTTTTCCAATAATAGTCGTACGTGCTCGCAATGAGAAACTTGCACAACATCTTTTGTCCTACCGGCCGGTGGCAGCCAGGGCCTCAAGGGAAACTCTTGGATATTAAGGTACTCCTTTTAATAGAGTACCGGAGCAAAGCATTAACACACCGTGAAAACATGTGATCCTCACATCACTACCATCCCCTCCGGTTGTCCCGATTTACGTCACTTCGGGGCCTTTGGTTCCGGACGGTGACATGTGCATACAACTTGTAGATACAATCTAAGCAATAAGTATAGAGCTCAAATCTAAGATCATGCCACTCGGGCCCTAGTGACAAGCATTAAGCATAACAAGATTGCAGCAACAATAACTTCATAAACTTTGTAGATAGACAATCATAACGTAACAATCCATCGGATCTGACAAACACAACACCGATTACATCGGATGAATCTCAATCATGTAAGGCAGCTCATGAGATCATTGTATTGAAGTACATAGGGGAGAGAATACCAACTAGCTACGGCTAGAACCGTAGTCCATGGGGGAACTACTCACGGAGCATGATGGAGGTGATGGCGTTGATGGAGATGGCTTCGGGGGCACTTCCCCGCCCGGCGGGTGCTGGAGCGAGGAGTTTTGTCCCCGAATTGGAGTTTCGCGATGGTGGCGGCGCCCACAGAGTCTTTACGGAGTTTCGTCAAGTGTTACGGTGTTTTTAGGTCGAAAGGGATTTTATAGGCGAAGAGGCGGCGCGAGGGGGCACACTGGGGCGCCACACCACGGAGCGGCGCGGGCCCGGGCCGAGGCCGCGCCGCCCTATGGTGCAGTGGCCCTACGGCCCCTCTCAGGCTCTTCTTCGGTGTTCTGGAGCCTCCCGGGAAAAATAGGATGTTTGGTCTTCGTTTCGTCGAATTCGAGAATATTGCCCGAACAGCCTTTACGGAACCAAAAACGGCGAAAACAGGAGACGGCCTTTGTGGCATCTTGTTAATAGGTTAGTTCCGGAAAATGCATGAAAACATCATAAAGTGCAAGCAAATCATGCAAGTATTGTCATAAAACAAGCATGGAACGACAGAAATTATGGATACGTCGGGGACGTATCAAGCTACAAGCCGTGTCTCCCTTTGGGGAATAGAACTTTCTCCTCGGGACATCACGTATGAAAAAAGAAAGGCAATAAAGTCACAAATTCTACCAGACTTCATCGCAGAGTGGATGGAGTTGCAAAACACAGGACCTCCTGGACTATGAACTTCGACGGGTCCAAAAGGTTAGAAGGAGCTGGAGCAGGGGTAATACTCATATCACCTGAAGGCGACAAATTGAAGTACGTCCTGCGGATGACGTTCCCAAACGCATCTAATAATGAAGCAGAATATGAAGCCCTTATACATGGGATGAAGATGGCGAAAGCCTGCGGCGCAACTCGACTAAAAATATTCGGCGACTCACAATTGGTAGCTCAGCAAGTCATGAACCAATGCGATGCGGTCAATGATAGCATGGTGGCGTACAAAGAGATGTATAATGAGCTGGAGAAACTGTTTGATGGATGCGAGGTAAACCATATCAGCAGGTTGAGCAATGATGAAGCCGATGTTCTCGCAAACATCGGGTCGCAGTGCCTCGCAATTCCCCCAGGTGTGTTCTGGGAAGAGATAACAGAAAGATCCACGAAGCCGAAGAAATTAACAAAGAAGGAGAAGAGCGAGAAACCCTCGGGGGCTGCGAAAGAAGCATTGGAAGAAGAAGAAGAGGAACATGATCTAGTATTGATGGTGCAAATCCCATGGATGCAGGCGTACATATCATACATCCTAAGAAAAACAATACCCGACGATCCAGTTGAAGCAAGGCGAGTTATTAGGCGATCCAAAGCTTTCACGGTGGTCAAAGGGAGTTGTACAAACGCGAGTATCTCGGGTGTGTTACAACGGTGCGTCACACCCGAAGAAGGAAGGATAATTACGAAGGACGTACACGAAGGAGTATGTGGCCACCACGCAAGCGGTCGAGCTATTGCGGCCAAAGTTTTTCGAGCGAGGATTCTCTTGGTTGACAGCAATTGAGGACGCGAAGGAGATAGTGCGAACTTGTGACGCATGTCAGAGATTTGCCGCAAAACCTCACTCTCCGGCAGCAGAATTAATGCCAATACCCTTATCTTGGCCTTTTGCTCAATGGGGTCTCGATATGGTGGGAAAATTACACAAAGCTTCGCCGGGAGGATACGAGTACATGTTGGTTGCTTGTTGACAAATTCACCAAGTGGATAGAAGCAAAGCCGATAAATTCACCGGATGCGAGCATCAGCAATAAAGTTCGTGAAGGGCATCGTTTTTCGATTTGGAGTACCTCACAGCATCGTCACATACAATGGCAACAACTTTACGTCAAAGGAGTTCAAGGCGTCTTGTGCAGAGGTAGGCATCAAATTGCACTTCGCGTCAGTTGCACATCCTCAAACCAATGGTCAAGTCGAGAAAGCCAACGGTATCATCTGCAACGGCATCAAGAAACGCTTGTTAGGACCACTGGAAAAAGCTCGACATACCTGGCCAGAAGAGTTACCAAGTGTGTTATGGAGCATCCGAACAACACCAAATACAGCAACACAGGAGACCCCGTTTTTCCTTGTCCATGGAGCAGAGGCAGTGCTGCCGATAGAAATAGAGCACGACTCCCCCAGAGTCATAGAGTATAACGAAGAAGTTTCCAGGAAAGCATTGGAAGACGACGTCGACGCACTCGACGAGGCTCGAGACGAAGTATTGTCAAGGGTAACTAAATATCAGCAGGACCTGAAAAATTACCATAGTCGACGTTTGCGACCAAGATCTTTTCAAGTTGGAGACTTAGTTTTGCGACTCAATCAAGAGCGCACTGAAAAACTCGAGTCGCCATGGCTTGGCCCTTACGTCATCACGGAAGTAATCGAAGGAGGAGCATACAGGATAAAAGACAAGAAGACAGGGGTTCCCGAGAAAAACCCCTGGAACGTGGCACAGCTCAGGCGGTTCTACGCTTAGAGTCGAAATATAGTCCTCCTCTGTAAAAATACAATGTATTGAAACGCCCGCGAGTTTTCAGACGCACTCTTTTCCTTTTTCGGGGCACCGAGTGGGGCCGAAAAAGGTTTTTAATGAGGCGGGCTCGCGGTGCTGCAATATAATAAAGATAGTGGAGATATACTTCTTATTCTTCGACGCGCTGGGGGCTCAATGCCTTCAAAGTTACAAAATATATACAATATAGATAAAACTAGGCTTACCGAAATATTTCGCCTTGGTACAAGAATACCTCGCCAAATAGAACATCGGAAGCCAACAACTATAAATATAGTGTACTCGTCAAAATGTTATTGCTTTGGTCTGAAAACCTCGCAACAAAAATATAGAACGTCACCACCAAGACACTCGGGGGCTCGTGCCCATTGATAGCGAAATATATATACCTTCTCGCAATAAGAGAAAAATCTTCGGGATAACAAAATAGTATAAGCTCCAGCCAAAGGCTCGGGGGCTCGACGATCAAAAATAGAAACAATACATACTTACAGAGTTGACAGCTTTACAATATAGATCATGTGTACAAAGACGTATCAATGGTGAAACTATAGAAAGAAAAAGGAAAAACTCTCAGTGGATACCTAGCACATGGTCTATGGTTACTCGTTCATTGGAAGGACGGGTACTATGCTCGGCATAGCTACGCTTCACAAAGAACTCAGCGTCCATCCGAAGAAGTTCATCCATCATATCTTCGGCTACAGGAGTCACCAGATCATCAATCTTGCTCACGTTTCTCTTTTTCTTCGACATTTTAGCCAGGCACGTAGGAACAATTTGATCCATGGGCAATTTTGGATGGCAAATCTTTATCATCATCATAGCAAATCTCGCGCCAGCAGAGAGTTGAGCCCGCACAAAGCCATGGATTCGAGGAGCATCTCGAAATTTTTCCATTAATGCAGGAAGAGTTTACGGCATTTTGTTGCGAGGGAACATGGTTCCATAAACTAAAAATAGGGTCTTCGTACAGAAATCAAGGAAATCACGGACCTGACCCGCGCGATCTTGGAATCTGACAATGTGACGGGTACGCTCGGGAGTAACCCAAAAGTTAGAACCATGTCATGCCGACAGTTTGAGCAAAGCATTGGCTCGAGCTTCAACACGTTGATCTTCGGCAGCAGTATCCAAAAATGAGCCTGGTACAACGAATAAATTGATAAGGAAGGAAAAATAGCAAAAATAACATCCAGCATGGTTATGAACAAGAAACATACCTGTCATGTCCAAGCTGGCATCAGTCATCAGCTGAAGCATATAATTTTCTCGAGAGGAAGCTTCGGTAGCCTCAGCAACAGCAGCATCCCTTGCAGCAATGGCTTCTTGTGCCTGTTGAAGAGCAATTTTTTCTCTCTCGGATGCTTGTCGAGATTGTTCCATCATCGCAAGAGTTTGTTTTTTCATGGATTGGAGTTGTTGGCGCAATTCTTGCAAATCTTGCGACAGATGTTGTCCTGAAGAACCGTCGACAAAGTTATCATTGACTAGTGTTTTCTTCGAGAAGGAGGAAGCAGGAGAAGTGTATCGGCAGAATGAGGATCGGCAGAGTAGTTATCAAATATCAACTGGAAAAGAAAATTCCAATATCAAAGGATTGCACAAGACAGAATTCCATTGATCTTCAAGAAATTTACATGGATATTACAGAAGGAGTTCTTCAAAAGTACTAAGGTAATTGTCGCCAAAGCTAATATGGCGACAATAGCTAAAGAAACAAGAAAAATAAAAAGAAGGGGCATTCAACTAGACCTCCGGCTTTGATGAGCTAGGAGTCGAAGATGGCTTGATCCCGAGATAGGACAGGATTTTCTTCGTGTTGGGCTTTGCCACCTTGATCAACGATCGCCATTTTGTCTGCTCTATCTGTTCTGTGTCGCCTACTTTCGCCCAGTCGATAGTTTGTTGGCTATCAGCAACCAAGGCAACAGTGCTTTCAACAGCGACCTTCATATTTTCCTGGCGCATCTTCAGCCCAAGATCTTCAGGAGGATTAAAGCACTTGGCAAGAGTAAGGAAAGTTGCGGGTTCCTCTTTCTTCGGGAAGAAATAGGGGAAGAGTCGCGACAGCCCTGCTTTAGCTTGATCAATGCCCTCGCGTGCTTCTGTTCCATGAAACTCAAGGAACGAAATGGCGTCAAGAAGAGGATCATTGTCGGGATCTTCAAGTTCAAATTCTTGAGATGTTTTACCTGTCAAGATAAAAACTTATTGATCAACAAACAAGAGAAGGAAAGAAAGTCCAAAGGATGAGAAGTGGTTCAGATACTTACTGACAAAGCAACGGTTTTGCGACCTTATGCGCTTAATGATCGCTTCCTCGCGAGCAGATTGTGCGGCTATATGCTCGCTCAGCGAAGTCTCGGCATCGTGAAGTCTCTTCCTAAGATCTTCGACACCAGCAGCATCGGTCTTGGCCTTGTCAGCCTCTGCTCTAGCTTGGATAGCATCTGATTCGGCCTTCTTACGAGCCTCTTCACTTTGCTCTAATTTTCGAGCAAGTGTATTGGCACGTTCGTTGACCTCTGCCAGTTTTTCTGCCAAGAAAGTTAAATATAGTTAAAAGCATCGACAACAAAGGAGTAAGAAAGCAAGGGCAAAAAGAAGCAGCAAGGCATTACCTTCCGTCTTACTCGCATATTCACGATACCCAATGAATTGGGCACCAATACGAATAAGCTCTTTGATCATAGGCTGTCAAACAAGGACAAATAAAGAAAATGTCGGTATGGGAAAAATATGATGGCATAAAAAAGCAAACAGAGGAAATATAGACAGTGATACGAAAATTAAGAACTTACATCATCGAAGAGAGGGTTAGAGGAGCTACTCAATTGAAGAGTAGGCTCCGGGATTGTTTCAACCCTTGCCCTTTTCGGTGAAGGGACAAGGGGGCTTGAAGGAGGAGTAGAAGCGCCGACGTTTTGTTGAGGAGGCGAGGATTCCTCTCCTTCAACTGGCGTTTCCGAAACAACTAGAGTATGTGACGTGCTCGTTCGAGCAGCCACATCAATAGCTGGTACTTCTTCCTCATCATCACTGCGAATAAAGGTTGGCAGCATAAAAAGCAAGATAGGAAAAAATCTTCGAGTACAAAAATAAAAAAATAAAGAGAGAAAAAGATAACTTACGAACTGATGAGGGCCTCAAGGAGGAGGAGATTGTGCTGATGCGGTGCCTTCAGAGACAGCCTCCTTTTCAATAGATCCCGCAGATTTTCGAGAATCTGCGGGTTCATTCACAAAAGAGGGGGCATCTTGGTTGTCGTCGGTAACAACGGCCCTTTCCTCGACTTCTCCACCTTCAGGAAGGGGAGGAAGCGAGACAAGATTTGGATGGTTCTATATAAAAATAGGGGAAGATGTCAAAAAAAAAGGAGTTACAGAAAAATAGCAAGGCAATAACAAATCAACCGATAAAAATTACCTCGGGAAGCGCATTGGTGGCGCTGTACGGTTTTACACGACAGGAAGAAGGGACAGAATCTTTTTTGCTGAGAGAAGAGATTTTTCGGACAAGCTTTTCTAAATCCTTGACCTCCAAATCCACCGACAGCCGATCTGCGTCCTCGTCGCCAGCATAATTCCAGAGAGGATTTTTGCGAGCCTGAAGAGGCTGCACTCTGGTTCTAAGAAAATATGTCGTGATTTGGATACCTGACAATTCTTCGCCGCGAGTATTTTGCAACTCATGGATGCGAGTCATCAAGGCCTCTGTCGATGTTTTTTCTTCCTCGGTAGCCTCTGCATCCCAGGAGCGGCGGCGAAGGATTTTTTCGGCGCCATCGAAAGGAGGGGTGTTGTCTTCAGCGCATCCATGGTTCTCCTCTTGAATGTACAACCACTTCTTGCGCCACCCTTGAACTGAGTCAGGGAGTTTGACGTCGAAGTAATCGACAGTGGGGCGTACAGAGATAACAACGCCGCCTATATTATAGGCGACATTGGGAGAGCCATTGCGGCGACAAAAGAAAATGCGCTTCCATAGCGCCCAGTTAGGCTGAACGCCAAGGAAGGCCTCACAGAGGGTGATGAAAATGGAGATATGAAGGATAGAATTGGGCGTGAGGTGGTGAAGTTGAAGACCATAAACAAAAAGTAGTCCACGGAGGAAAGGATGAATGGGGGCGGAAAGACCGCGGATGAGATGGTCGACGAAACTTACCCGATACCCCATTGGAGGGGTTGGGTAGCTTTCTTCGCTAGGGAAGCACAGCGCCTTAGGCTTCTTGCTAATTCCCAGCTTCTTCAAGAGATTGATGTCTCGGGTGGAAATCTTGGACCTTTCCCACTCCGCGCTTCCCAGATCTACGGCAGCCATTGATGATTCAGGCGTGCTGCGCTTGGTCAATCGACGCGGTGGCATCAACAATGGCGCAGGAATGCAGCTTGAAGAGGATGGGCTTCGGAAGTTGTGGGGCGCAGGCGGCGGTTTTGCAAAGGAGAGCAGGAGAGCGGTGTGAGCGGAAGTGCTCGAGGAAGAAGAAGGAGATCTTATATAGAGGTGCGGTGAAACGGCGGACCGTTGGATGGAAAAAATGTGTGACAGATGATAAACACATGGAAACAAGGGTAAAAAAGTATTTTAACACTGGAGAAGTTACGGTACGTGCGCCAGGAAAAGCGGAGGACGTGTGTCCCCCATCTACACGACGTGTCAAGATAATGGATAATTTGGGCCCGCAAGGCAGTGGGAGAAAACTTCTCGCCATTTTCGGATTTGCAATCGTGGCTATCGCCAGCAATAACGACACCTTGTCAGAGAGAAAAATTCGACTCAACAGCAGCATAAAAAGGTGACATGAAAAAATATCGGAGAGCCTTTGATCAAATACAAGTTTTTGATCAAATGCTCGGGGGCTACTTTGGAAAAATGAAAAGATCAAGAAAGACAAAATAGAAATGGCATGAGCCTATGATCAAATACAAATATTTGTTCATAGCCTCGGGGACTACTCCCATCGGGAGTGCTGTTCGCGCACCCGAGAAAAAAGAAAATATAGCGGCATAAGGCGTGGAGCCTACAACCAAGGACAAGTCTTTGGCTGTAGCCTCGGGGGCTACTCCCATCGGGAACGCTGTTCGCGTGCCCGATGAAATTATAAATAAAAAGAGAGAGAGAGAAAGAAAGAATGAAAAGAAGAAAGATAGAAGGGCAAAATAGTATATTTCGAGTTACAAATAACTCTGCATATACTCCCATCGGGAAAACAATATAAGTCATCTTTGACTCAATAAAATGTGCCATTCCAACAACCGAATAAGCACTCGACAATATATTCTCAGAACGCCAAAGTTGCGATCAATTTCTGAATGCCGCAAAACTTTGCGAAGGTAAGACCCCGGATCCGTTCACGTGAGGCGTGGCGCCGTCTCTGACGTCGGTTTTCTACTTTTATCCGTATCAACAGATACGAAGAAAAATCCTAACGGACGCGTTAGGTACCCGATAAATATAACTGGGACTCGACAGAATGGTAAGGCCTTAAGCGGCACCTGTCGAAGTTTACACCAGTATCAAGAGATCATGTCCAGGGACGTGATTTTGAAGTAGGTTTTTGCGGATTGCCACTAGAGCAGTTAACTAGTACCTGATCCGTCAGATGAACTAGCCCCAACTACCATTATCCCTGCACAATATAGAAATTTATGTGGAGAAATATAGAAAGGTTTTGAATTGTCGAGTAAAGATAAACAGTGGAGATTTTCCCTGACTCTGCGATTCAAGCAAAATCTCGGGGGCTACTGACATAGGCATCCCCAATGGGCCTGCCGATGATGGTACCCGGGGTTTACTGAAGGCCCACTACCCGAAGAATAAGAAGATTCGGGAGCCCAAGATATTGTTAAGGAAAGCTAGAGTTGTAATAGGAAGCATTATTTGTAATCTTCCCGGACTCTGTAACTTGTACAATACGAATCCCTCGGCTCCGCCTCCTATATAAGGGGGAGTCGAGGGACACAGAAGGCATCGAATCATTGTTTCCCAAACCCTAGTTTTCGTATTCGTCGAGTACTTTTCGGCTGAAACCTTCGAGATCTACTTGCCCTCTACATCCAACTAAACCCTAGTCTACAATCCGTAGGCATTGACAAGTTAATACCTTGTCACCCGTAGACATCAAACATCGTGTCAAGTTTGCATTTCCCTTCGTGACTCTTTACCAAGTCATTCTTCAAAGAAGTGACTCGGGCCTTGAGCTCTTTGATTTTCTCTACATGGTTAGTAATAACACAAGTACTAGAGGAAGTAGAACCTTCATTGTTAGAGCAACAAGGCAAGGAAAATAATTCATCACAAGATTTAGCAATACTATGAGTGGATGAATTACTAGGACTATCACATGGCAATATAGAATTTTGAGTAGTAGTGCTAGTATCGACATGAGGCTCCCAAGGTGTTGCCTTTGATATGATAGCCTCATGAGCTAACTTTAGCCTATCATGAGAGGCTAGAAGATCCTCATGGAAGCTAGCAAGCTTTCCATGATTTTCTTCCAATTTCCCATAATTTCTAGTTAGCAAAACAAGTTGAGCCCTTAGCTCAACATTCTCCTTCAAGATAGATGCTTCACAAGAAGTAGAGTTAGTAGCACAAGCATCATCACAAGACATATCAAGAAGAGAGGGTAACATAGCATGCTCTTTTAAATATGAAGCTTGTAGTTGCTCATATGACTTGGTGAGGATAGAGTGTTCGCTCTCCAAGGCCTTGTGGGCCTTGTCTAGATCATCTAGATCCTTAACAAGTTTATCATGACCAAAACCAACTTTGAACTTTTCATTTTTAAGCAATTTTAATTTAGCTTTAGCATGGTCTCTTTCTTTAGTGAGTTTAGCAAATATTTCATTTTGAGACACCTCAAGGGTTTGAAGTTGCTCCTCAAGAGAGGCTACGGTCTCTTGTTCTTCTTCAAGATCATTCTTTAATGATGCTACATAATCGGCATACTCTCGTTCAAGAGCACCCTTTTTATCAATGGTGTTCTCATGCATCCAAATAAGTTTTTGGCTCTCAATAGCGGTAGTCAAGATTTCAAAGAAGTGAGAGCTAGCAATTTTATCTTTGTAAAGAACCTTGAATACACTCTCACCTTTATCGCATAGAGAGACAACCCAATCCTCTTCTTCATATTCATCCTCATTCTTATCACCACGAGACATATTAGGTTCCATGGTAGGAGGTACCGTGGAACCCTTGGCCATAAGGCATATATGAGGACCGTGAGATAAAGATGAGGAGTTACTTGAGGCTCCTTTCAAGATCTTGTCTTGACCAATAGAATCTTTGGTTTCCTCTACATTGTTAGACACACAACAACTAGAGGAAATAGAATCATTTTTAACATGGCCACAAGACAATTCAAGCATATCATCATTAGATTTTTTCAAGCAACTTACACATGATATGCAAGGACTATCAACACAAGCATGTAAATCATTTCTATTGCTAGATGTGTTTAAGTCCAAAGATGAAGCATTGCAATGAGATAGAGATGAAGAATCATCAATAGTAAGCTCAATATCAATATTGCAATTTTCATCACCACTCACCATATCATTACCTTGTGTCTTACCACACTTTGGTGAAGTGGATGAAGATGAGAACTCATCACGGCCGGAAGTGGAAGCAATACAATCATCCTCAATAATATTGGACACATCATATTTGTCTTTAAGCTTTGTCCATAATTCATGAGCGCTCCCAAAAGGCATGATTGAAGAAGTAACTACATTGCTCACAACAATGGAAAACACATGAGAAGCAAGAGCATCGAGACAAGAGTTTTTCTTCTCCTCATAAGATAAATTTTGGGGATCCTTAGGAGAAGAAAACCCCATGTCAAGAAATCGCTCCATGTTCGGGGAAATACCCCGCAAAATATTAAGCACATAAATTTTCCATAGATCATAATTTGTGCCATCAAATATAAACAAGTTTTTATGATCTAATCCCCTAACCGACATCTTTACTCTCAAGGCGGTGAAGCCTAAGAATGAGAGACCTTGCTCTGATACCAATTGAAAGGACACGGATGTCGCCTAGAGGGGGGGGTGAATAGGCGATTTAAAACTTTTACGAGATGGGCTTAACAAATGCGGAATAAAACTAGCGTTTACTTTGTCAAGCCCAAAGCCTATAAACTATGGTTCACCTATGTGCACCAACAACTTATTCTAAGCAATGGTTCACCTATGTGCACCAACAACTTATGCTAAGCAAGACAAGCAACTTATGTGATAGCAAGATATATATATAACTTCAAGCACGTTGGCTATCACAAAGTAAAGTGCATAAGTAAAGAGCTCGGGTATAGGAATAACCAAAGTGACGCGGAGACAACGATGTAGCCCGAAGTTCACACTCTTGTGAGTGCTACTCTCCGTTGGAGCGGTGTGGAGGACAAGTCACTCCAAATGCACGAGGGCCACCGTATTCTCCTCGAGAATTCCCACCAAAAGGGATGTCCTCGATCCACTATGGGACCTTAGGAAGGTCACCGAACCCGCACAAAGCTTGGGGCTATCTCCACAACTTAATTGGAGGCTCCCAATAAATTGCCACAAAGGCCTTGCCCTTGAAGATTCTCCACAACTTAATTGGAGTCCCCAGGAACACCACTAAGATGCCACAAAGGCCTTGCCCTTGAAGATTCTCCACAACTTAATTGGAGTCCCCAAGAACACCACTAAGATGCCACAAAGGCCTTGCCCTTGAAGATTCTCCACAACTTAATTGGAGTCCCCAAGAACACCACTAAGATGCCACAAAGGCCTAGAATCCGTCTAGGGTTCCAAGAACCCAAGAGTAACAACCTTCTTGCTTTCACCTCCACGAATCACCGTGGAGAACTCAAACCGATGCACCAAATGCAATGGCAAGAACACCACAAAGATGCTCAAGTCCGTCACTGGCAAATTCCAACTAGAGCTACAAGATCTATTGGAGAAATTTGAGTAAGTTCACATCACTCTTATTGTACTTCCAAATCTTATTCCCCCAATAGATTTTGTAGCTTTGTTGGAATTTGATTGGTAGGAAATGTAGATCTAGATCTCCTCTCTCTTTTCCCTCAATAATATGCAAGAATCATGGGAGGAATCAAGAACTAGGGCAAGCTTTGAAGGACAACAATGGAGGTGAGAGAGAGAGAGTGAACCAACCAGCCCAAGGAGGAAGAAGGGGGTCTTATATACCCCCTCCCAACGAAATATGATCGTTTGGGACCTCCCAGGCCGGAAAATCCGCCCCCGGGCCGGATTATCCGCCCCCCGAAAACGCCCCTGGACTTGGGCCGGATATTTGGCCGGATATTTGCCCAAAATTGGTCATTCGGGCCGGATTATCCGCCCCCCAGAAAACTGCAGAAACACCAAAACTAAAACGGGCATAACTTTAGCATCCGGACTCCGATTTTGATGATCTTGGGCTTGTTTTAAAGCTAGGAACAAGCTCTACAAGATCATGCAGGAAACCATCATAGTCCATCAAGGGAGGATAGAAACAAATGATGAAAGGTTTGACCTATCTAAAAAAGACATACCGGTAAAACCTCCAATCTTGAAAATGCAACAAGTTGCCCATGCAAAAACCATTCTCAATGAACTAGAGCTTGTCATGAGAATAAGCACAAGCTCTAAAACATCACATGGATAAGATCCAAATAAAACCAAGAAAGATGATGAACCAAACTCGAAAACGCAACAAGTGATCTATGCGAAATCCGTTTTCGATGAACTAGAGCTTGTCATGAGAATAAGCACAAGCTCTAAAACATCACATGGATAAGGTCCAAATAACAACCAAGAAAGATGATGCAAGGATGCAAAGGTTTGAGCTCTCTCCGAACGATACGATCGAGTTACTCACTCGAGAGCCCTCTTGATAGTACGGCAACTAAACTATAAACCGGTCTCCAACTACACTATGAGACCGGTGAGAAAGAAACCCTATCAAGAGCAAACCTTATACTTGCGCATTCCACTTGAGCTCGATGACGACGATCTTGACCTCAACAAGATGGAACGCCTTTCTCGCTTGTGTTTGCTTGACGAAGTCTTGTGGATTGCTCCCCCATAATACACCATGAGAGAGCTTCTTCTTCGGCGCATCTTCACATAACCATGATCACCATGTGGATTGCTCCCCCATAATCCACCATGGGAGAGCTTCTTCTTCGGCGCATCTTCACATATCCATGATCACCATATGGATGGCAAGACTCAAGCAAAGGACCTCTTCGAGATGGCTCATCTTGAACTTGCACTTCATTTCTCCATGGCAAGCTTCAAGCTTATGAACTCTTCGAGTTGGCTCATCTTGAACTTGCACTTCATTTCTTCATTCTTCATCATGTTGATGTCTTGAAGTAACTTGAGGGCTCACTTCATCTTCATCTTCAAGACATACTTGACACTTGATATCCTTCATCAATTTCTTCTTATTGCAACCTAATACAAACATGTTGATGTCTTGAAGTAACTTGAGGGCTCACTTCATCTTCATCTTCAAGACATACTTGACACTTGATATCCTTCATCAAATTCTTCTTATTGCAACCTTGAAGCCAACATATGGTTCAAGAATTGTCTATGGACAACTCCTACAAATATAACTCAATGCAAACATTAGTCCATAGGGATTGTCATTAATTACCAAAACCACACATGGGGGCTCCATGCACTTTCAGCTGCCTCCCGCTGCTGACGCTCCTCCGCCACAAGCTGCTGCTGGCGCTCGATCGAGTCCCGCCGCCGGCGCTCGATCGCCTCCCGCCGTTCACGGTACAACGTGTCCCGCTCCTCCTGCTGGCGGCGGAGATCATCAGCCCACCGCTGCTCCATCTCCTCCGTCCGGCGCCGTCGCGCCTCTTCTGCCGTCGAGGCGTCGAACATCGCATTGGTGTCCGCCGTCGCCTGCTCGTGCCACGCTGCTGCCGCCGCGGCCTCGTCAGCTGCGGGGGCAGGGGCGTAGAACGCCGCTAGATCCGCCGTGTGCACCGCCTCACGCCGCTGGCGGGCCTCCTCCTCGAGTACCTCCCGCCGCTGCTGACGAGATCCAGGCAAAAGCGACGTACCTCGCTGCCGCTCATCCCGGGCGGCGGGGTCGATGTCGACCTGCGAATCCGGGACTAGAAGTGGAGGAGACGGCGGTGGAGGGAACTGGCCAGCGCCGGGGCGGTTCGCCATTGCCACTGGTGGTGGAGGAGACGGTGGTGGAGTGACGAGGGCTGTGTTTGTTGCCGGCGGCTGTGGTGGCTACCAATTACGTCGGGAGGCCTTTTATAGACGCCGGCGTCGGGAAGAAAGTGCGGGAAGAGGCGAGAAGAGGCGGGAAGATCGCGCGGGAACGGGCGGTGGCGTGCGAACGCCGGCGACGCGTGGAGGCTACGCAGCACCGACGGGACGTCTCGCCTGCCCCTCCGTCGCCATTAAGGCAGAGATGTCATCGCGCGATTAACTTCCGCCGCGAGGTAGGCGACGGTTAGGTCCAAACTTGAATGAGTCGCTGACGGGTCGGCCCCGCCACTCCCCACCTCGCTTTTCGTTGTGTCCGGCGTTCCCGGAGCGTCCCCTGTGGGACGGGGATGGGCTCGGGGCGCCGGACACCGTATCGGGCCGCGCCGGACAAAAATGGGCTTTGGGGGACGCGGCTGGAACGGATTTTTGGTCCGGCGCGCCTGGAGATGCTCTTACACTGACCATAAAAAAATATTTTTAGCGAAACTTTATATACATACATAAAATGTTTAGATGTACATCCTGATATTTTTTGAAATTTTTAGACATTTTAAAATATGTTTTTGGGTAATAGATGCATCTAGGAAGTGGATTTCCGAGTTATTAGCATCTATGCAAACCTCGCATCAAACATCCCACTTCATAACTTCATTCATAATCCAAATTCTACATGCACATGTAGAAACAAAAAAAAAAGTCAAATCTTGTCGCGAGTAGTCACTGGAATTCAGACCCTGTGTTCTCGGCATGCGTGCCAAATCTTGACGTAGAATTTCAGTTTCGTGACATTGTAAATGTACGTACCGCGTACGTCGACTGAATGCACATGTGTTGTTTTCAAGGATTCCTGCAGTAGCATACCTGAAGTATCTTGCACATTGTGATTTTTTTTTTTTTGAACTGCACATTGTGATGTTCGTTGAGTGGTACTAATTGGTAAGCATCACCGTCACAATACAAAGGTGGGGTGCGTGCTTCAGGCACCAGTGAATTGTCGTATTAGGCAAAGATGAAATGTAGATTAATTAACACGTGATTACAGGAAAAAAGCACTCCTAGTAATCGTCAGGTACATATTTAGAAAACCGTCTCGATGCCAAAACTAGCAAACACTGATACTAGAGTAGATTTTAAAGCACTAGATTCTCTCGCACCGACAGAAAGCTTTCCCTATGAAACAAACATGCAGACGCAGTAGCTTTTGGAGCACAAGACAAAAGCTTAGGTATGTTTAATTTAAAATTCCACCGACCAGTATCTGGGGTTAAAGTGCAGATTAAAATTTAGGATGGTAATTTAAGACTATAAAACTTTGGAAGAGTAGAAACTCATGATATGAGAACACAACAGAGCATCACATGGTGAGGGGGGCCAAAGTTAGCACCAGAACATGAGCATACAGTTAGGCAGAGTTAGACAGGAAGATTGCAGAGAGTGCAAAAGGCACGTGGCTTACCGTCATGAGACTCCATGTGTCAGTGTGTCATTGGCTCTGCCGCACTGATCTTGCTGGAATATTTTCGTCACATAGCTAATAATATACCGTGGTGGATTATATCACGGAGACTGCTATTAAGCTCCATGTACCAGCAAGTTTTTACTAAAAGCTTAAACAGAGTAATAAATGTGAGCAATGTAATTAGGCAATTACAGGTTTGATCAAAAGCTTAGGACGAGAAAGAAACATGACAGACATTTGTCAATCACAAATAATCACTCGCTTAGCACACTCTTTAAGATCCCGCATATGAGCGCTGGACCTGAGTTGAATTTCTAGCTCATGACTATTTTTTATGGCTCTTTTAGAGCATTGTTTTTATTTTCAGCACAACGCACCAAGAATGTCATTTCATGATGACTGACGAATTTTCGAACATAAGTAGAACACGCCAACATGTGTGTTTCACGAAATATATATTTTTGATTTTGTTTACTATTCTGAAATTATTGTTTATGAGTGTGAATATGAGCTCAAGTGGTGAGTTGAATTTCTGAGATATTGAGCCTATCAAGGTGAGATTCCTTTTTTTTTCAAAGAAAGTGAGATTTATTTAAAAAGAGAACCAAGAGACCGCTAATTGGGACTAGGTAGAGAAAGCGTGTGTCCATAGTTTAGACTAGTCATAGTGGGGAGTAACATCGGATAGTAACATGCACATGTTACTACTCTATGCCACATTTTTTTTTGTAGAGTCATTTTTTTTTGGAATGTGTGATGTGACGGTAACATATCAATCCCCTCTTTCATCAATTAATGACATGTCATGTCATTAAAATGCTTAGTTAGCATTGCATGTTGTTGATGTTACTACCTTAGTTACTTCTCACTATGAGTAGTCTTATGGGAAACCAGATCCTCTAACTTATTTGTGTGTATTTATGTGTCCAGTTTATGGTAGACCAATTTCTTCTTTTTCTTTTTTGTGGGGAGACCAATTTCTTCTTGGGCTTCTATCACCTTGGGATTTGGTCTGAACATTTCTTTTATTTTCTCTTCTCCTTTAACTTGTTGGCCTTGACAATAGCTATGGGATTGGACTTCCTTTGACTTATCTTGATCTTGTTGTGTCACGTAGCCGCTAGGTGAGACCATATGTTTAGCTATTCTCCCAACAATAAACATAATCTTCACATTACAAAGTTTTACGGGAGCAGATTTGGTGCACCCAGGTGCTAGTGCTCCTGATTTTTGTAATATTAGAAAATTATATTTATGTGTTTTAAAAAATTATATATTTTATTCCACAAATACATACTACACATGTTCTGAATACTCAAGTAAATTTTTGGTAGAATTTGCCTTATATTTTGAGCTCAGGAAAAATAACAAATTTGTAGGGATAGAAACTTTAGATTTTTGTCAGAAATTTGTCTTTTTCGTATGGCTCAAAATACAACATATTTTCATCCGAAATTTACAGACTACCTTCAAAATGTTTATAAATATGTACCCATTTAATTTCAGATTTTTCGGAATTACAGAAATATGTTTTTCAAATACTGGGATCACTGGAGCTCATGTGTCAAAGAGACTTTTCGATTACAAAGGCACATTCTTAATTCTTTAGGTACGAGTGAATTTCTGCACTAGTGTCTAGATATATTCGAATTTAGATAAATTTGTGACATCCTTTTTGAAATGGAGGAGTAGATAATATGGTGCCCGCATCTAAAATAAAAAAGCAGTGTCTGACATGTAGGGCCACCTTATCAGATTATGTAAATTGGTTAAGTCAGGTAACTATGATAACACACATACTTCAGGTAAAAATAATGGAATAGTCATTCTTAACTAAGCACAATTTAAATGCAAAAAGTGGAACGTAGTTCCAGTTAAGATGTGGTTAGAGAAAAGTAGTCGATGCCAAAACAAGTAACGCGCAGTACATGCGTAGCGGCTAGAATTCTACAACAGTTGATATATAATATACATAGTATAGATCAAGGTAATAGATTCTCTTCTCTTGCACCGACAGAAAGCTTTCCCCGTGGAACAAACCTGCAGATACAGTAGCTTTTGGAGCACAGGACAAAAGCTTATGTCGGTTTACAGACCCCAAAGTACAGTTAGTTTAACGTCTCACAGACCAGTATCTGCGGTTAAAGTGAAAATAAAAAATGAGGATTCTAATTAAAAACCATAAAACTTGAAAAACTTTTCGTGGTATATATGTAACTAATACGTGCATGAGAATGCCAGGGCATCACATGGTGAAGGGCCAAAGTTAGCACCAGAAGCAACATGATCATACAGTTAGGCAGAGACAGACAGGAAGATTGCAGGGAATGCAAACGTCACATGGTTTATCATGTCATAGGACTAGTGTGTCAGTGCATCACTGGCTCCGAAGTTAAAGGACAAATCTGGTCTGCCTGGAAATTTATAGGCACCCAGCTAAAAATATACTGTGTAAGGGCGTCTCCAACGGGGCGACGCATATCGGACGATCAAAGTGATTGCAAGCGTCCGTTTTCATCGTCCCGCGGACATATTTTGACCGCGTGTCCGTTTGTGTCTAGGTGTGCGGAGCGACCCATTTTTTTGTTTTGCAACATATTTAAAAAGCATAATCTACTACATAGAAACAATACAAAGTAGTTGTAGAAACCTAGACTACTTGCTGCCCGACGGTCTGGCCTCGTCGTTGTGTCCCTCCCTCGTCTGCCGTGCGGCCGCTAGGGCTCGGTGCACCACCGCGTCCTCTAGTAGGCACAGCCGCAGCCTCTCGTTCGCAGCGTCCTTGGTCTTCTTGAGTGTCTCGAAGGAGTCGACTAACGCCCTCTGCTCCGCATCCTTCTCCTCCGGGGTAGGCGCATCAGGGTCATCAGAAGACCATGAGATATCGGAGTTGTCATCCTCTGCGGCTGCGGCTGCCGCCACCCTGCGGCGTTCCATCTCGGCGTCGAACGCCGCATGGGCCGCCCGCTCCTCCTCTGCTTCCTTCTCCGCGTCAGCCAGGAACTTGGCATCCCTGCCGGGTCGAGGAGGTCGTCGGTGATGTCATCGTCGTCGAACTCCTCGTCGGAGCTCGAGGCCAGGGGAGGTGGAGTCGGAGGTGGAGGTGGAGGCGCGGCAGCCTGGCCGCGGTCGGCGCTGCTCATGGTGGCAAAGGTGGAGGTTGAGCGGCAGCGGCGTTACGGTGGAGGTTCTGCGGCGGCTAGGGTTTAGTGTGGGAGGAGATGAGATGCGCGCGCCCCTGTTTATATAGGCCGGAGGCAGGCGACGGCGGCGGCACGCGTGGCATCGCTATTACTTCGTGCGCAGAGGTAGGCGACGGTCGCGCACCACGCGGGGCATCGCCATTTACGCGGCCGCACACTGCCGAAGCGATGCCTCGGCGCCGCATACTGGCGCCGCTGAGAAGATGCATCGAGCCCGGGTCACTGCCAGGTGGGCCCGACGAAAAGTCTGCCAGACGCATCCGAGGCGCATATTTGGGTCAGGTTTGCGTCGGTGCGGACGGCCCGGTCACTATGCGTCGCCCCGCTGGAGCGTGTACCAGACGCATTTTTGGTCTCCACGAATGCAAAGGGTCGCTGAGCGTCCGTTTGCTTCGCCCCGTTGGAGATGCCCTAAAATTAACTGTTAGTAGGTTCATGTAAAATTATTATGTTTATTAAGTGTCATGTACTACTAGCCCATCAACTTTGAAAGTGCATGGAGCCCCCATGTGTGGTTTTGGTAATTAATGGCAATCCCTATGGACTAATGTTTGCATTGAGTTATATTTGTAGGAGTTGTCCATATGCAATGCTTGAACCATATGTTGTCTTCAAGATTGCAATAAGAAGCAAATGAAGAAGATCAAGTGTCAAGTATGTCTTGAAGATGAAGATGATGTGAGCCCTCAAGTTTAACTTCAAGACATCAACATGATGAAGAATGAAGAAATGAAGTGCAAGTTCAAGATGAGCCAACTCGAAGAGATCATATGCTTGAATCTTGTCATCCATATGGTGATCATGGATATGTGAAGATGCACCGAAGAAGAAGCTCTCCCATGATGGATTATGGGGGAGCAATACACAAAGACTTCGTCAAGCAAGCACAATCAAGAAAGGCGTTCCATCTTGTTGCGGTCAAGATCGTCATCATCGAGCTCAAGAGGAACGTGCAAGGTTAATGTTTGCTCTTGATAGGGTTTCATTCTTACCGGTATCATGGTGTAGTTGGAGACCGGTTTATAGTTTAGTTGTCGTACTATGAAGAGGGCTCTCGAGTGAGTAACTCGGTCGTATCGTTCGGGGAGAGCTCAAGCCCTTGCATCATTGCATCATCTTTCTTGGTTGTTATTTGGATCTTATCCATGTGACGTTTTAGAATTTGTGCTTATTCTCATGACAAGCTCTAGTTCATCGAGAATGGTTTTTGCACAGGCAACTTATTGCATTTTCGAGGTTGGAGATTTTAACGGTATGTCTTTTTTAGATAGGTCAAATCTTTTATCAATTATTTCTATCATCCCTTGATGGAATATGATGGTTACCTGTATTATCTATCTTCGAAACAAGCCCAAGATCATCAAAATCGAAGTCCGGATGCTCAAGTTATGGTCTTTCTCGTTTTGCTGTTGTTGCCTGTTTTCTCCAGGCCGGAATTTCCGGCCCGGAAATTTGCAAAATTTCCGGCCCCCGAAAACGGCTAGACCTACGAAAATGAGCCCCTGGACTCCCCCCCCCCCCGGAAATTTGGCCGGAAATTTCACTTTCTAGGCCGGAAATTCCGGTGGTGGGCGGAATTTCCGGCCTGTTATGCCCCAACGGATCGATTTTGTGGGAGGTATAAATACCCCTTCTTCCTCCTTGGGTTGTTGCTTCTCTCACTATCTCTCTCTCCTCCATTGTTGAACTTGAGAAGCTTGCTCTATCTCGCAATCCCTCCATGATTCTTTCCCCCATTTGAGGGAAAGAGAGAGGAGATATTGATCTACTTTTCTACCAATCAAATCCCTCTCTTTGTGAGTGTAATCCTCTAGATCTTGATCTTGGAGTTCTTCGTGAATTTTCTTTGTTCTTCCTCTCTTCTTCCCCCACAAGCTTTTGTGGCTTTGGTGGAAGTTGGGAGTGAAGGATTTCCCATTGCATTTGGTGCATCTGTTTGAGCTTTCCACGAACATTCGTGAAAGTGAAAGTGAGGATCTTTTACTATTGGGTTCTTAGAACCCTAGACGGATTCTAGGCCTTTGTGGTGAATTGCTAGGAGCCTCCAATTAAGTTGTGAATGTGTGCCCCAACCTTTGTGTAAGGCCCGGTTTCCGCCTCGAAGGAAATCCCTTAGTGGAACCGTGACCTAGGCCTTTGTGGCGAGGGTCACCGGAGAATAAGGTGAGGCGCATTCATGGCGCTCGGTGTGTGGTGTGACTACCGCATCTTGGGGTGAGGCTTTTTGTGCGTTGGTGTGCATCGAGCAACCACACCTCAAGGTGAGGCCATTTGTGGCGTTCAGGAGCACTAAACCACCGCACCTCTCCAACGGAGATTAGCACTCGCAAGAGTGTGAACTTCAGGATAAATCATCGTCTCCCGCGTGAATCGGTTATCTCTATACCCTTGCTCTTTACTTATGAACTTTACTTTGTGATAGCTATCGTGCTTGAAGTTATATATCTTGCTATCACATAGTTGCTTGTATTGCTTAGCATAAGTTGTTGGTGCACATAGGTGAACCATAGTATATAGGCTTTGGGCTTGACAAAGTAAAAGCTAGTTTTATTCCGCATTTGTTAAGCCCATCTCGTAAAAGTTTTAAACCGCCTATTCACCCCCCCCCCCTCTAGGCGACATCCGTGTCCTTTCAATTGGTATCAGAGCAAGGTCTCTCATTCTTAGGCTTCACCGCATCGAGAGTAAAGATGTCGGTTAGAGGTTTAGCGCACAATGACTTGTTTATATTTGATGGCACAAGTTATGATCTATGGAAAATTTATGTGCTTAATATTTTGCGGGGTATTTCCCCGGACATGGAGCAAATTCTTGACATGGTTTTTCTTCTCCTAAGGATCCCCAAAATTTATCTTATAAGGAGAAGAAAAACTCTTTCCTCGATGCTCTTCCTTCTCATGTGTTTTCCAATGTTGTGAGCAATGTAGTTACTTCATCAATCATGCCTTTTGGGAGCGCTCATGAATTATGGACAAAGCTTCAAGATAAATATGATGTGTCCAATATTATTGAGGATGCTTGTATTGCTTCCACTTCCAGCCGTGATGAGTTCTCATCTTCATCCACTTCACCAATGTGTGGCAAGACACAAGGTAATGATATGGTGAGTGGTGATGAAAATTGCTATGTTGATATTGAGCTTAGTATTGATGATTCTTCATCTCTATCTCGTTGCAATTCTTCATCTATGGACATAAACACATATAGCACTATAAATCATCTACATGCTTGTGTTGATAGTCCTTGCATATCATGTGTAAGTTGGTTGAATAAATCTCATGATGATATGCTTGCTTTGTCTTGTGGCCATGATAAAAATGCTTCTATTTCCTCTAGTTATTATGTGACTAACAATGTAGAGGAAACCAAAGATTCTATTGGTCAAGACAAGATCTTTAAAGGAGCCTCAAGTAATGCCTCATCTTTATATCACGGTTCTCATATATGCCTTATGGGCAAGAGTTCCACGATATCTCCTACCATGGAACCTAATATTTCTCGTGTTGATAAGGATGAGGACGAGTATGAAGAAGAGGATTGGGTTGCCTCTCTATGCGATAAGGGTAAGAGTGTATTCAAGGTTCTTTGCAAAGATAAAACTGCTAGCTCTCACTTCTTTGAAATCTTGACTACCGCTATTGAGAGCCAAAAACTTATTTGGATGCGTGAGAACACCATTGATAAAATGGGTGATGTTGAACGAGAGTATGCCAATGATGTAGCATCCGTAAAGAATGGTCTTGAAGAAGAACAAGAGACCGTAGCCTCTCTTGAGGATAAACTTGAAACCCTTGAGGTGTCTCAAAATGAAATATTTGCTAAACTAAATAAAGAAAGAGACCATGCTAAATCTCAATTAAAAATTCTTAAAAATGTTGGTGTTGGTCATGATAAACTTGTTAAGGATCTAGATGATCTATACCAGGCCCACAAGGCCTTGGAGAGTGAACACTCTATCCGCACCAAGTCACATGAGCAACTACAAGCTTCATATTTAAAAGAACATGATATGTTACCCTCTCTTCTTGATATGTCTTGTGATACTAATTCTACTTCTTGTGAAGCATCTATCTTGAAGGAGAATGTTGAGCTAAGGGCTCAACTTGAATTGCTAACTAGAAATTATAGGAAAATTGGAAGAAAATCATGGAAAGCTTTCTAGCTCCCATGAGGATCTTCTAGCCTCCCATGATAGGCTAAAGTTAGCTCATGAGGCTATCATATCATAGGCAACACCTTGTGAGCCTCATGTGGATACTAGCACTACTACTCAAAATGATATATTTCCATGTGCTAGTCCTAGTAATTCATCCACTCATAATATTGCTAAATCCTGTGATGACTTATCTTCCTTGCCTTGTTGCTGTAACAATGAAGGTTCTACTTCCTCAAGTACTTATGTTGTTACTAACCATGTAGAGGAAATCAAAGAGCTCAAGGACCAAGTCACTTCTTTGAAGAACGACTTGGTAAAGAGTCATGAAGGGAAATGCAAACTTGACATGATGTCGAGTGTGCAACAATCCCCAATGACAAGAGTGGACTTGGATTCAAATCCAACAACAAGAACAAGTCCAAGAACAACAACGCCAAGAAGAAGAAGGGCCAAGTACAAGTCAAAGACCCAACCAAGATTGTTTGCTTCAAGTGCAATATTGAAAGGCACCATGTTAGATCTTGCCCTTTGAAGAAGAAGCAAAAAAGGAAAGCGGCCTCAAGATCAAACTCATATTCAACCTCAAGTTGAAGAAATGCCACTTCCCAAGAAGAAACAAGCCAATGCTCCCATTGTGGAGAAATCTAGTGAGAAGAAGAAGAAGAAAAGAACTTGCTACATATTCCGTGAGAAGGGCCACATCTCCTCCTTTTGCACTATTGGTACCTCATCCAACTGTATCACCATTGATGATGTTTATTCTCTTCGTAAGGATGAGGGTGGCAATGTGTTTGCCAAATATGTTGGAGCTCAAAGTGGTGTCAAGAAAAGAACCATTTGGATTTCCAAGCCTATTGTGACTAACCTCTTAGGACCCTACTTAGTTGGGGACCAACAATCCAAAACTTGATCAATAGGTGCTTGATGGAGGGCATGTAGGGATTCGTAGCATAGAAAACAAAAAATTCCTACCGCGAGAACGCAATCCAAGCCAAGATGCAATCTAGAAGATGGGAGCAACGAGGGGATGAACGAGACTAACCCTTGAAGATTTCCAAAGCCTACAAGAGGAGGCTCTCGTTGCTGCGGTAGACGATCACTTGCCGCTTTCAAAAGCGCGTAGAAGATCTTGACGGTGCCACAATCGGGCCAGCACCTCCGTACTCGGTCACACGTTCGGTGTTGATGAAGACGTCCTTCTCCCCGTTCCAGCGGGCAGCGGAAGTAGTAGATCCTCCTCGGAATCCCGGCAGCACGACGGCGTGGTGGCGGTGGTGGTGGAGATCTCCGACAGAGCTTCGCCTAAGCTATGTGGGAGAAAGAGAGGGAGGAGGGAACCGCTAGGGTTTCTGGGAGAGGGGGCTCTTGGGGGGTGCGGCCATGGTGGTCTTGGTGTGGCCGGCCAGCCCCTCCCCTCCCCTCTTTATATAGGTGGAAGCCCCAAGGATTAGGTCAAAAGTCTCCGAATAAGACCCCAACATAAAACCTTCCATATGACCAAACCTAGGGGGGTGGGACTCCCCTTTCCTTTGGTGGGGTGGCCGGCCACCATGGGGAGGAGTCCACTTGGGACTCCTCCTCCCTTAGGCTGGCCGGCCAAGGTGGGTGGAGTCCCCACCTTCCATGCTTATTTCTTCCGGACTCTTCTAGAACCTTCTAGAACCTTCCAGAGAAAATACCGGATCATTTTCAAACCTAGAAAATGACTTCCTATATATGAATCTTATTCTCCGGACCTCCTCGTGATGTCCTGGATCCCATCCGAGACTCCGAACAAAACTTCGAACTCCATTCAATATTTCCATATCTACTTAAACGACATCAAACCTTAAGTGTGTCACCCTACGGTTCGCGAACTACGTAGACATGGTTGAGACTTCTCTCCGACCAATAACCAATAGCGGGATCTGGAGATCCATAATGGCTCCCACATATTCAACGATGACTTAGTGATCGAATGAACCATTCACATACGATACCAATTCCCTTTGTCACGCGATATTTTACTTGTCCGAGGTTTGATCATCGGTATCTCTCTATACCTTGTTCAACCTCGTCTCCTGACAAGTACTCTTTACTCGTACCGTGGTATGTAGTCTCTTATGAACTTATTCATATGCTTGCAAGCTAATTAGACGACATTCCACCGAGAGGGCCCAGAGTATATCTATCCGTCATCGGGATGGACAAATCCCACTCGTTGATCCATATGCCTCAACTCATACTTTCCGGATACTTAATCCCACCTTTATAACCACCCATTTACGCTAGTGGCGTTTGATGTAATCAAAGTACCTTTCCGGTATAAGTGATTTACATGATCTCATGGTCAAAAGGACTAGGTAACTATGTATCGAAAGCTTATAGCAAATAACTTAATGACGTGATCTTATGCTATGCTTAAATGGGTGTGTCCATTACATCATTCATATAATGATATAACCTTGTTATTAATAACATCCAATGTTCATGATTATGAAACTAATCATCTATTAATCAACAAGCTAGTTAAGAGGCTTACTAGGGACTCATTGTTGTTTACATAACACACATGTATCAATGTTTCGGTTAATACAATTATAGCATGGTATATAAACTTTTATCATAAACATAAAGATATATAATAACCACTTTTATTATTGCCTCTTGGGCATATCTCCAACAGTCTCCCACTTGCACTAGAGTCAATAATCTAGATTACATTGTAACGTACCTAACACCCATGGCATTCTGGTGTTGGTCATACTTTGCCCTAGGGAGAGCTTTAGTCAACGGTTCTGACACACTCAGAAACGTATGTATTTTGCAATTCATGTCGGGGGAAGACCC
>NC_061511.1:54567619-54720984 GCF_022539505.1 Lolium rigidum | reverse complement strand
GCATATCTCCAACAGGGCATTGGTGACTTGACTACATCATGAAGAATTAAGGGATCTTTATCATTTATATTATATCAAGACAAGTCTTTTGGTTATCGTGCTTCTATCATATATTCAATGTTCCTCCTTGCGGTAACATGTGCTAAACTCATTTATATTGAAAGTTACTCACCCCTTTGCATGTGTTAGTTTTGTTCTAACATGTGTTTGTATATGTTGTGCTTCCTACTTGCTTTTCTTGATAAATCAAGTCTATGTATGTTGGGTTGCACACCATATATTTTTGTTTGTGTTGGAGCCTCTTTGCATCTTGGTGTATCTTATATGGTTCTTATGAGCGATTAATGGACTATCCCATTTTGGGGGAGTGATATTCCTTTGGGAATTTCACAATCCTAACAATGTATGTACATGAGGAATATCACTTAGAATTGATATTGCAAGATTATCTAGTCTCTATGTGGTATGTCATTTTCATGAGAAATTCAAATTCTAATGGCCATTAATATCTCTAGTTGGATCTTATTTGCCTCTGGTGAAAATAAATTCATTATCACATTATGGGGGAGTAATAATTTTTGTGCATATTACAAGCCTAGAAAATGTGAACATTTGAGGTTGTGTCACATAGAATTGATATTGTAAATTATCTATCTCCTATGTGGCATGTTTTCTCAAACAAGTTCTAATTTATTTAAATGGCTTCATTGCTAATATCTTTGTGGATCTTATTTGTGAAAGTTTTTCTTGGCATGGTTTTTCACAACGTGTCCCTCAATACCCTTTTGGGAAACCATGTGCTTCAAGTCATTCTATTAATTGCTTTGCATGTTGGTATGAATGCTATTAATTTTTTTGCATGTTGGTATGACTAATTGAAGCTATCAAGAAACTCTTTTTGCATGATGGTAAACTCTTATCTTTTACCATATGCTTTATTTGTTGTACATATGATCTTACGCATACTTACAAACTACCACCGGGAAATATTTCCTAATACCTCTTGTGTTTAATTGAGGTAGATATTTATTGATCATATTTATATTGGCTCTTCTGTTTAATTGCCTTATTTATTGCCACAAATTTGTTGTGCTTTGACACCCATGTGTCTTCCTTGCATCTTATGGATCTAATTTGTCTATTTAAACTTTCTTAGCGTTTTTAGTAAATATAGGTAGCGTGATGATCCTGGTTTGTGCATTTTGTATTCATATGCAAAATCCTAGATAATGCACTAATCTTGGGGGAGCTCTCCTATATTTGTTAGAATGCTTAACATCTATTGATCATTATCAATAATTTGGTTTTGGGAGACAAACCTTTTCTTGTTGGTACTTTGTGCCATCATAAAAAGTGTTGAGGGTTTGGTTTATTTGTGGGAACCTTGCTTTCTTGGGAGTTGGGTTAATATATGTATATCTTATGGCATGTGTTACTTTCTTTGATCCAATATATAGGGTAAACTCAAATCCTAATTTGGCTAAGATGTGCATGAAAGTCAATTTCATATCTATATGCGAATAGTTTTGTGGAGTTTGTCATATATGTTGTAGTGTATCTAACTACTTTGGACCCAATTAGTTTGGGAACCATTTTGTACTTTATTGTGTTTTAGGTACAAAGAGATACATTCGATGCTTGTCTCACACTTAGGAAGATGTGGTGAATCAATGGTAATTTGAGGCAAGCTAGGATGGTCAACAAACTCATATCTACTACATCCACACCAACGCTATCTCAGTAACAAGTATCTTCGCCTGCATATCTTTCTAGTATACAACCATGTGATTGCATCTTGGCATGAATCTCTCGATTTGCAAATATTATGATTCTTGCAAATATTTTAATGAAACATATTTATTGCAAATGTGAGTAAATTGAGATGAGCACATATGTTGGGAAGTATATAAAATCATGCTCATGATTCATCCATCCCGATTATGCCTATCTAGCAATTTTATTGCATATCAATTCCTCAAGCCTCTCACATGTGCAATATCGATGAAAGTGCAAATTGAGTTATTTCTTTTGGTATCCTTGTTTGTGATACTTGTTACCTTTCTCAAAGCATCCCAACTATCTTCTATCCCTTGTTGATATTTTTTATGTATTTTATGTGTTTATGATTGAAGTTCATGAATGTACAATAAGATAAAATTGAGCCTTTGGTCATGCTATTAAGCAAAAATTCTTACTGGTATATTGCATGACTACGTCTTGGATATCATGCTATATCGTTTGTATCTATTTTGTGTGTACATGTTTCCTTGTGGATAAACATCTTCGTGATTTGGCCCACTTAGAGAAACTTACACATAAGAGATGATACATCTCCATTTGATATCTTATTTATTTGTTGTGTGTTGATTGGTCATGCTAAGCAATATAATTCATTGAAGACTATGATGATGATTTTTGCTCATCCTTGTAATAGTATTATAATTTGCTTTGTCATGCCTTTCACATATCCTCTTGGTTGAGCCTTTTATTGTGGTGCCTCTTACTTGTTGCTCAACCATTTGTTTGGTGCAAGTGTTAAGCTTAATTTGCTATCTATGATCTATTGAAAATGTTTGTGCTTTAAAATGGTAATGAGGGAGTGAGGATTCCATGTTATGCATATTTTATTCAAATACAACATTTTAATTTATGCATGTATCTTGGGGAGCTTCCTCATTTTACTTAAAGTATATTTTTGCGTTGATCATAAGAGTTTCATTCACTTGGTATCTTTTGCTTTGAATGATATTATGGTAGTGATGATTCCATGTTTGTGCACCCATATTCCAATTGAAGTTGTCTATTTTGTGTACAAACCTTGGGGAGCTTCCTCATATTATTTAGAGCAATCTTCTTGATCTTATCATACTATCTATCTTTATTTTTGTATCTTATTTGTGGTTCATTTGATTGCTTGCTTCATTTGTTGAAGCTTCGTGACTTTTTTATCTTTTTTTATCTTTAATCCTTGCTATAGTGTGATTCCTTCCGAATATTCTTCATTGGATATGTGCATTTGATTCCACTCAAATTATGAGAAATGCACACGGTATGGAGGAACTCTCACTATATTGGCATTCTAAATTTTTCACCCATTTCGGCAATTGGTGCCAATGGGGGAGAAGTTTGGAGGGTTTAAGAGAATTTGGTTATGTCTTTGCTTTGTGCTTAAGCATGTTGCATTGCATCTTGTTGCTTTGCATAGTTGAATATTTAGATAAAACTCCACCAGGATTTGAATGCCAATGTATGCAATGAAATTCAAGTTCATTCACACGTGCATATATTATGGGGGAGTTTGCTCTATGTATTCAACTTGTTTGTTACTTAATTTTTTTATATAAACCCTCTCAAAGAGATTGTCATCAATTACTAAAATGGGAGAGATTGAAAGTGCATGGAGCCCCCATGTGTGGTTTTGGTAATTAATGACAATCCCTATGGACTAATGTTTGCATTGAGTTATATTTGTAGGAGTTGTCCATAGGCAATGCTTGAACCATATGTTGTCTTCAAGATTCCAATAAGAAGCAAATGAAGAAAATCAAGTGTCGAGTATGTCTTGATGATGAAGATGATGTGAGCCCTCAAGTTTAACTTCAAGACATCAACATGATGAAGAATGAAGAAATGAAGTGCAAGTTCAAGATGAGCCAACTCGAAGAGATCATATGCTTTAATCTTGCCATCCATATGGTGATCATGGATATGTGAAGATGCGCCGAAGAATAAGCTCTCCCATGGTGGATTATGGGAGAGCAATACACAAGACTTCGTCAAGCAAGCATAGTCAAGAAAGGCGTTGCATCTTGTTGCGGTCAAGATCGTCATCATCGAGCTCAAGAGGAACGCGCAAGGTTAAGGTTTGCTCTTGATAGGGTTTCATTCTTACCGGTCTCATGGTGTAGTTGGAGACCGGTTTATAGTTTAGTTGTCGTACTATCAAGAGGGCTCTCGAGTGAGTAACTCGATCGTATCGTTCGAAGAGAGCTCAAACCCTTGCACCATTGCATCATATTTCTTGGTTGTTATTTGTATCTTATCCATGTGATGTTTTAGAGCTTGTGCTTATTCTCACGACAAGCTCTAGTTCATCGAGAATGGTTTTTGCACGGACAACTTATTGCATTTTCGAGGTTGGAGGTTTTAACGGTATGTATTTATTAGATAGGTCAAACCTTTCATCATTTATTTCTACCCTCCCTTGATGGACTATGATGGTTCCCTGTATGATCTTTTAGAGCTTATTACTATCTACGAAATGAGCCCAAGATCATCAAAATCGGAGTCCGGATGCTCAAGTTATGGTCTTTCTCGTTTTGATGTTGCTGCCAGTTTTCTCCAGGCTGGAATTTCCGGGCCGCAAATTTGCAAAATTTTCTGCCCCCGAAAAATGGCTAAGTACCTACGAAAATGAGCCCCTGGACTCCCCCCCCCCCCGGGAAATTTGGCCGTAAATTTGACTTTCTAGGCCGGAAATTCCGGTGGTGGGCGGAATTTTAGGCCCTCACTTAGGACGGAAATTTCGGCCTGTTATGCCCCAATGGCTCGATTTTTCTAGGGGGGTATAAATACCCCCCTTCTTCCTCCTTGGGCTGTTGCTTCTCTCACTCTCTCTCTCCTCCATTTTTGAACTTGAGAAGCTTGCTCTATCTCTCAATCCCTCCATGATTCTTGCCCCCATTTGAGGGAAAAGAGAGAGGAGATCTTGATCTACTTTTCTACCAATCAAATCCCTCTCTTTGTGAGTGGAATCCTCTAGATCTTGATCTTGGAGTTCTTTGTGAATTTCCTTTGTTCTTCCTCTCTTCTCCCCCCACAAGCTTTTGTAGCTTTGGTGGAAGTTGGGAGTGAAGGATTTCCCATTGCATTTGGTACATCGGTTTGAGCTTTCCACGAACATTCGTGGAAGTGAAAGAGAGAAGCTTTTACTCTTGGGTTCTTGGAACCCTAGATGGATTCTAGGCCTTTGTGGTGAATTGTTGGGAGCCTCCAATGAAGTTGTAGAAATTCCCTTAGTGGAACCGTGACCTAGGACTTTGTGGCGAGGGTCACCGGAGAATAAGGTGAGGCGCCTTCGTGGCGCTCGGTGACGAGGGAACACCTCGGCAATGCCAACGTATTGTAGACTTGGGTTTCGGGAGAGAGCGACGATGGAGATTCCGGGAGCGAGATTAGGCACACGACGTACCCAGCTTCGGGTCCCCTCGGTGGAGGATCCCTACGTGCTGCTAGCAATCCACTATATGAACACAAGTATGTTTACAGGGTGCCGCCATAGGCGAAGCTATGTTGTCTATCTCCTCTCTATCTGTTGTCCTCCTTATTTCGGGTGCCCTGGCTAGCTTTATATATGCAACCAGCCTAGGGTTTTACAAGAGTTCTAGTCGACTACTTCTTCGGGCTGCCTTGTTGGGCCTTCTCCATATTGGGTCGAGCCGATCCAGGTATACCAATAATGGGTACCCGAAGGGTATACCCATGTCAGCAGCCCCCGAGTGTCTAGGGAAGTCGAAGACTTGCGTAGAGACTCCAAGCATAATCATCTCCAAAGGCGAGGTCCATGTCGTAGATCATGTGTAGCGTAGATGATGTCGATGATTCTTAAAATTATTTTTCTATCGGGTGCGCGGCAGCGCTCCCGATGGGAGTAGCCCCCGAGTCTATGGGTAAGTGCTTGCACTTAGGCATAGACTCAAGTTGTACTACTCGATGAAGAACTTAACTATATTTCCGGAGGACTTGATGAAATCCATGTGCTCCCGATGGGAGTAGGCTCCACTCGAGTCGTAGAATCGAGTTGAGTCTACAAACCTTGATTGTCATAGATGCCTGTCGAAGTTATTTTTCTATCGGGTGCGCGACCGGCGCTCCCGATGGGAGTAGCCCCCGAGGCTACGGCCAAGTGTTTGCACTTGGGTGTAGGCTCAACTTGCTTTTAATCGACGCCACAATTTTTCCTCTTTCTTGTATCTTATCGGGAGGGTGAACAATACTCTCGATAAGAGTAGCCCCGAGCCTATGGGCAGGTGCTTGCACCTAGGCATAGGCTCGAGTTGTACTACTCGATAAAGAACTTGGCGCAGCCCCTCTTTTTATCGACTCCAGGCCGTTGCTATTTTTATTTGACATCCATATCTATATTGTACAGGGATAATGGTAATTTGGACTAGTTCATCTGACGGATCAGGTACTAGTTAACTGCTCTAGTGGCAATCCGAAAAAACCTACTTCAAGATCACGTCCCTGGACATGATCTCGGGATACTGGTGCTAACTCGACAGGTGCCGCTTAAGGTCTTACCATCTGTCGAGCCCCGGTCATGTTTTATCGGGTCCACGAGTGCGTCCGCTGGGATATTTCTTCACATCCGTTGATGTGAAAAAAAGTAGCGAGAGCGCAGTCTTTGGCGATGCCACGCCACACGAGACGGACCCGGGGTCTTACCTTCGCAGAGTTTTGCGGCATTCAGAGATTATTCGCGACTTTGGCGCTCTGAGAATATTTTGTCAAGTGCATTGTTCGGCTGATGCGATGACCCATTTTGCGGGTTCTTCTATTTTTCTCTCGGGCTTGATGAGACAGCCGAATATATTGGTTCTTCTATATTGTCGGGTACGTCACCGATGCTCTTGCTCGGAACAATATGACCGAGTTAATGGACCCATTTTTTTTATTTTTTTGGGTTCCTTTTTACTGAAAATTTCGTCGAGTTCCTCCTTGAAGAAAATTTCTTCGGGTCCTCCTTGAGGACAATTCTTCGGGTCCTCCTTGAGGACAATTCTTCGGATCCTCCTTGAGGATAATTTTTCGGGTTCTCCTTGAAGATAATTCTTCGGGTCCTCCCTGAGGACAATTCTTCGGGACCTCCTTGAAGATAATTTTTCGGGTCCTGTTCTTTCTTGAAGACAATTTCGTCGAGTTCTCCCTGTAGACAATTTCATCGGGTTCTCTCTTATATACTTTGAAATTTGCTATCTCCTGCACAAATAAACAAACTTTTTCTATCTTTTCCTTGACTCTCTTTTTCACATGCAGTGTCAGATGCTCAGATTCGATGATATGTAAAGTGAATATATGCCGCGCAGCCCCCCAACTGTCGGGTGCGACGAAAGTAAACGATAATCAACTTTGTGCAAAATAAAAGAACACTTAGCTTTTTGGACACGACGAAGTCGATGCATCATGAAGTCTTCGAGTGTAGATAAGAAATCTAGCCAAAGTAGAAACCACCAAATAGCAAAAGTGGATGCCGCGAAATTGTTGATGAAGAAATAGCCGAGCCCCCGAGCGTTGCTGAGGTGATGTCATGATTGTTGTGTCGCAGTCGTGACCCGAGGCGAAATCGTTGTCGAGCCCCCGAGCATTAGGCGTGACGTCGAAATAAGTTGATGGAGTCGCGGCGTCATATTTAGTGAAGCCATTTAAGATGAAGCCATAGACAATAATATAATATGAATCCACGAAGATGAATCCAAGATGAAGTATTTGAGATGAATCCACATTGAAGATTGCGCCATTAAATATGAAGCATATATTGAAGGTGAATCCGCCGATATCATAGAGGATGAATCCATTGACCCGAAGAATCCAGTAATAACCATAGAAGATGAATCTGCTGATATCATAGAGGATGAATCCATTGACCCGGAAAAAATAGTTCCAGTAATAACCATAGAATATGAATCCATTGATCCGGAAACGCATCGGGTAATATTGTATAAGTGAACCAATAATAACCCAAAGAAAACCAATACAATAATCCGAAGAAAATAAATCCACTGAGCCGAAGAAGATAAAGCCACTAAGTCGAAGAAAACAATTCCACTGAGCCGAAGAAAATAAATCCACTGAGCTGGAGAAAATAATTCCACTGAGCCGGAGAAAATAATTCCACTGAGCCGGAGAAGATATATCCAGAGCCGAAGAAAAGAAATTCACCAAGTAACCGAATATTTTGTGGTAACGAAGTAATGGCGCAGCCCCGAATGTCGGGTGAATTTGCTGTAATGATGCAATGTTGTAGCCCCCGAGTATTCGGGTGTGGCGAAAGTAAATAATAATTGTCTCTCGGAAGAGGAACACTTAGCTTTTTTATCGAATACGGCGGAGCCAACGTGAAAGCAGGATGTTCAATGGACACTGTTGACGTAGTCGCGATGTCTAGCCAGAAGTAGTCGTAGTCGATGTGGCGGATCCATGGCGGGTGAGCCCCAAGTGTGTTGAATCCGCAATGGAGAATAGAGTCACCGAAGAAAAGTAGTCGACGTTTGTTCCGATCTGCAATGATACTACGACGCAAAAATTCTGGGAGCAAATAACAATACAAGCCGAAAAAATATTTGGAAAAATAATTTTTGCGAGTAGTAATTAATTAAAAATATAACACCTCATCGGATGACATCGCGGCCAACGACTGAGTCAAATTTTATTCGGCAGGCAGCCGAGTCGCTTTATTTTTGTGCTCTTCTTGACTGATTTGTATGGTCCGTCAATGATGCAAGAGTTTACGTGCAAATACTGAAGTAATAATCATGGCTAGATAGCACTAGTGAACGGGTAATAGAGCAAAACAATCCATGTAGAATACAATAATACTTAGCTTTGCTTTTTTGCTTCATGGTGAAGAATACCAGCTAATAAATTCAATTTGTCCGCGAACGTACGCCATCGTCCTGACGCGTACCAGCTGGGCTCCAATTCTTTCTGGCGTAGTAACACCTTCTACTGCCTCCTTTTCCGGCTTGTGATCCGGACATGTCGACGACGAAGATCCAAGGCGAGACGTAGCCTGATAATTTTGACAGCAAAATTCAGGTCGCACACTGCCTCACTGGGGTGAGGCCTTTGTGGCGTTGGTGTGCATCGAGCAACCACAACTCAAGGGGAGACCATTTGTGGCGTTCGGGAGCACTAAGCCACCGCACCTCTCCAACGGAGATTAGCACTCGCAAGAGTGTGAACTTCGGGATAAATCATCGTCTCCCTCGTGCCTCGGTTATCTCTATACACGAGCTCTTTACTTATGCTCTTTACTTTGTGATAGCCATCGTGCCTGAAGTATCTTGCTATCACATAGTTGCTTGTATTGTTTAGCATAAATTGTTGGTGCACATAGGTGAACCATAGTTTATAGGCTTTGGGCTTGACAAAGTAAACGCTAGTTTTATTCCGCATTTGTTAAGCCCATCTCGTAAAAGTTTTAAACCGCCTCTTCACCCCCCCTCTAGGCGACATTTGTGTCCTTTCAAACTTGTCGGAGTATATGAGTATAAACCCGTGGTTGGATGGTTCGAGCATCTCTAACTGATCCCGAATGCGGTCATAGAGGAGCAAATTTGTGCCGCTAACAGCCGAAGCCGACTCTAACCGAAATCCAAAAACGGTTAGAGGAGCAACAACAAGAGAGTGGCCCCTAAAAAGAGAGGCGCCTCTCCCATATTTCCTCTCCGCCCAACTCGTCCATAAAAACATGAGCTCCCACCGAGCGGCCATCCCTCCCGCCCAAATTCGTCGCATGTTGTCGCCGGTGCCACCGATCTCCCCTCGCTCGGCCGGAATGGCACCGGAAGTCATCCCCGCTTGCCCGCCGGAATTTTTCGCTGGCGAATCTCCGCCTGATTTGACCCCCGCGGCGTCGCTGATGCCGCGGAAGAGGTTGGGCAATACTGGCGTGGTGCAGCCAGCAACGATTCGCACCAAGTCCACCGATAATTCCTCGATCGTGGGCAAGCCGCCTCTAGCGTCGGTGTTGAGCGACCGACGGTCGCAGAAGCCAACGGCGGTGATGCAAGCACATTCACAGTCGGTGGAGGAGAAGAAGAAGAGGAAGGCCGTGGCAGCATCAATCTCGACGCCTACACGCAAGGCCAAGGCATCGCCGGGCGCCCTCAATGACCACGCCTTCTCCCTCAGTCGTGGCCGCCGGCGCAGCCCGCCCGCGACATGGTCTACGAAATGCCCGAGTCTCAAGCAAGTGCAACCAAGAATGGGGTGGCCGAATTCATGTCTCAATTGGATTCTTCACGCACTCAAACTTGCTCGATTTGTTGTTTTTTGGATAATATGTATGCATGTTTGAACTTTGTATGTTTGAGATGTTTGCAAAAAGAATTTAGGCCTTTAAATTTATGGGATCGGATCTTGCGGCCACCGTTTAGAGGAGCAAAAATTTCTCCTCTATTTTTCTCCACCGTTTGCTTCTCTAAATTTTAGGGGATCGGTTAGTGATGCCCTTAGAAGAGCAATCACAACCCTATCCCACCAGATTTTAAATCTCAGGTTTGACACTATGGTGTCTTATAAAGCAGAATATTTTTTAGTGGGACACAACATTCCCATTGATAACGAGGCGTCTTTGGCACACTAATTTGTGAGGGTCTGCTTCTGTACTGTATTTCGTGGACAAAAAACTTGCCACAAATGCATGGCACACTAATTTAGTTAAAAAATCAATATTTTGAAGTTTGACTAAACATATGGAAAGAAATATCAATAACTAAAATATTTAATAAATACACTATGAAAATATATCTTGTGGACGATTTTTCAATATTGATTTCATGTTATAGATCTTCATATCTTTAGTACATATATGGTCAAACTTAGAAATCATTGAATTTTTCACTAGATTTGTGTGTAATGTACTCCCTTTAGTCCCATTTACTCTGGGTTTTAGTCAAAGCATGCATACCGAGGAGAGTACCAAAAGATTTCTTGTTCACCATTGCTGCACTATTTTATCTCTATGTTAAACGGAAGTGCATGCATATTTTTGGGTTCTTTGTACTCCTGCGGATGATTATCAATAGATTGCAGGAATTTTCACAAAAAAAACTAATACTCAGTGAAAAGTGAACTGGCATTTTCAGAAACTATCGCTAGTAGAGTGTTACACACAGAGTAATATGGGGAAACGGTGGAAAAGTTAGACGCAATGTAAAATTGAACATAGGTAGTCTTTGTTGATAGAGTATGTTAGTAGAGACTAAAATAAGACCCTCCCCCCCCCCCCCCCACCACCACCACAAAAAATAGGGACTACAAAAGGTCATACTTTTTATGTGCGTTATATTTTCAATCTTTTCTCGTTTTTAGAATCAGTTCCAATATTGGGTATGGCCTTCTACTTTAATTACCGTACGGTGATAACATGGATACCTAAACCATATAGTTATGGTTTGTGCATGTTTATCAATATACAACATCAAACGGTTGATACAAATGCAAATGACAGCTACACATATTCCTGAGTTTCTTACTAGCATGCTGCTATTTCAAACCTATTAGTTATCTATTATCTATACAGTTAATTACGATTGTTACTACAAAATATGTCACTCTTGATCGAGTAAAACATTTTCGTGGTAAAGGAAAAAAATGATATAAGTCCTATCCTCGTTGTGAAGTAAAATGTATTGTATCTTTTGAATCATTGTTTTTTGTTTATCCCATGTCAGACAATATTCTTTTCAAAACATAGAATGAGATTAAAGACATTTTAAGTATATTACGTAATTACTAACAACACACTACTATATAAGACTTTTTCAAACCGTCGAATACACCAAAAAAATAACGCAAGGAACAATGTACATACAGCCAAAAAAAGGTTACCAGTGGTGCAGCTATTAAAAAAAAAAAAAAAACGTTACTGGTGGACTGGTGGTAATGGAATTTTCCTTGGCTGGTCAAATACACCAAGTCAAAAGCGAGGCTGGCTAGGGTCAAGTCAAAAACCAAGCTTACAACCAGTGAACCAATTGTCAGTTTAGTACTCCTACATAATCCACTCCACAATAAATAATCACAGAAGGCATGTGCTCTGTACATTTGGACACTCCTCACCGTGCTGATTAAACGTAGCAATCAAATCCCACCAACACCTACCAAATGAAACCGATTAACAATTGGCAGCAATATAAAATAGCCATTTCAAATTACCACCCAGTGCTGAAAGTTCAAAAAATATTGAAATGAAAACTTGAAAAAAATATAAATTGGAAATTTTAATGCACCCATTTAAAGTGGTGGCAAAAGTAACTGAAAATTAAGAAGGAGAACCTTCTAGTAGTATTTTATTTTCTTTTCTCCTGGCTACTTCAACATGGAAAGAAAGCTCGAGCGCGTCGGCATCATCTGATCTGATGCAGTGTCTGTCTCCAACCCAAAGGCAGAAAAAAGAGCGAAAAGGAAAAGCTACAGATAGAAGGGGAGGTGGGAGTTGCCATTGATAGAGACCACGAGCTGTTCTCCAAGCCACCACCGCTCTGCAGGCACCTGGCCTGCTGCCCCCTGCTACCTGGATCTCGGCGCTGCCATTGCCGTTGCTGTCGCCACTTGCCCGTCCCCCTAGCTACCTACCTAGCTACTGCTCTTCGTCTCGCCAGGCGCTTTTGATTGGATCGCTTTGGTTCGAGCTCCATCTGCCAGTGTGAGTGCTCACGTTTCTCGATTCGTGTTGGTGGCTTTGCTTCTTGATCTTCATCTGTTGCCGGTGAAAACGCCTGTTTCCTTCGATGAAGATCTCATTCGATGGGTTCTTGGGCTCCGCTGCTTACTGAAGTTCTTGGATTTTTTTCCCACCTCTTCTGTTTGTTTTTGTGTCATGAAGATCTGGTTCTTGACAGCTAGCTACTGAGTCGCCGCTGATTACGCTTCTCAATAAAAATGTGATTCAAAGCATGCTTTATTTCCATCCATTCATGAAAAAAAAGATCCCGTCTTGATTTTGATTCGTTAGACAGCAGCCAATCCTGCCTTGATTTGCTCCGGTAAATGCACCACCGTGATTCCTCCGAGATTTACGTTGTCTCCATTCCGTTGTCCCTTTCTGCATTCGTGAGCCCCCAGTGGCCGGCAAATTTGGCTCCTCTGATCTGGCCAAATTTGTTTGACACCAGCTGTCACATTCAGTAGCTACAATCTTTTTTTACTCTGGTTTCTAATCTGATAGCGGTAGCTAGGCTTCTTATCTTTTACAGTTCAATTGCTCGAGCAATTTGCACCTGCATTCTAAAGGGTTTGGTCGTTGAATGCAGAACCGGCCTTGAGTACTGGCAAAGGGACTAGCGATTGGATTGTTCAGTTCAACTGGAGATGGAGAAGAGGGGTGGCCCTCCATCGCCGTCGCCCAAGTCAATGGAGAAGTCCGGGAAAGACTCGAGGTCAGGGGACGCTAATGGCGGCGCTACCCCGAAAGGCGATAAGGAGAAGGGAGTCAATGTGCAAGTCATCCTCAGATGCAGGTAAGCAGAGAGCTTAGTAATTCTAGTTGACAAGTTCAGTGTCATTCTGTTTCTGTGCTCACAAGATGTGTATCTGTACTTTGACACGTTCAGGCCCCTGAGTGACGAGGAGACAACATCAAAAACTCCGGTGGTAATCTCGTGCAATGAGCGCCGCCGGGAGGTCGCTGCCACACAAGTTATTGCCAATAAGCAGATTGACCGGACCTTTGCCTTCGACAAGGTATTAGATCATCTTCCACAGTCACTTGACACTTCTGCTAGGCCATTGCCTCACAAGTGACCTCATTCTAGTAAACCTATTTTGTGTTGGTGCCAATTGTGTTAATTGACTTTATGCATGCAAGTTTTGACTCAAATTTAGTCTAATGATCGATTCCGAGTAGGTATTTGGGCCGTCGTCAAAGCAGAAGGACTTGTTTGAGCAATCCATCTCACCAATAGTTCATGAGGTCCTTGAGGGCTACAATTGCACAATTTTTGCCTATGGGCAGACCGGTACCGGCAAAACCTACACAATGGAGGGAGGTGGAACCAGAAAGGCCAAGGTAAAATATTTTGTACCTGAAATCAATTAAACACATACCTTTCTTCTGCATGTTCTTTACTATTTGGCTGGTTCCTGTATGTAACAACCAGAGTGGTGACCTCCCAACTGATGCTGGAGTTATCCCGAGGTCCGTCAGGCAAATTTTCGACATTCTCGAGTCCCAGTGTGCGGAGTACAGCATGAAAGTCACCTTTCTTGAGCTTTACAATGAGGAGATCACTGATTTGTTGGCTCCTGATGAACCGAGGTTCCCTGTGTTACCTGTCTCTGAGGACAAGACAAAAAAGCCTATTGCCCTTATGGAAGATGGCAAGGGTGGTGTTTTTGTTAGAGGGCTTGAAGAAGAGGTTGTGTACTCTGCAGGCGAAATCTACAAGATTCTTGACAAGGGCTCCGCAAAGAGGCGCACTGCCGAGACATTGCTGAACAAGCAAAGCAGCAGGTCGCACTCCATATTCTCAATCACAATTCACATCAAAGAATTGACTCATGAGAGTGAGGAGATGATCAAAATCGGGAAGCTTAATCTTGTTGATCTAGCCGGTTCAGAAAATATATCGCGTTCCGGTGCTAGAGATGTGAGTAAACTTCTAATGTCTAGAAATAGATTAGTTTTTCACACCTAGCTGTTTTTTCAGATGCCAAGTAGTACTTTTGATATTCAATTGGCATTGCAGGGCAGAGCTAGAGAGGCTGGGGAGATTAACAAGAGTTTGCTGACACTTGGACGTGTTATCAATGCTCTAGTTGAGCACTCTGGACATGTCCCATATAGGTAACTCTAAGGGCATTCTTCTGACTGCATTTATCCTAGCAAACAGTTGGTAAAGAGAGCTTAAAATGCTAGAACTTGTAACCTGCCTCTTAGGAGGATTCTAAAACAACTTGTCTCTTTTCAATGAAATGAAACGTAAAGAGTCCTTTGCGTTTTCTCGAAAAAAGAGGGCTTAAGGCTATTCTATCTATTTGTTTCAGAGATAGCAAACTGACAAGATTACTGCGAGATTCATTGGGAGGGAAAACAAAGACTTGCATTATTGCTACAATATCGCCTTCTGTATATTGCTTGGAAGAGACATTGAGCACACTTGATTATGCACATCGTGCAAAAAATATCAGGAACAAACCCGAGGTTAGTATCTTTACTTTTGTTTGAATAATCCATTCATATTGATGTTTCACTATTTCAGATAGTAGAAATTTGACAAAGTGTTTTGTATAGCCTAACTTGCTCTTCCTATCGTTGAATCCAGGTGAACCAAAAGATGATGAAATCTGCAGTCATCAAGGACTTGTACTCTGAAATTGACCGCCTTAAATCAGGTCTGTCTGCGTGCAGTTTTGGTAAGCAAATGCTAAATATCATGCATCTTCTACTCATTGGTCTCCTATATGTCTTCAGAAGTGTTTGCGGCAAGAGAGAAGAATGGTATATACATTCCAAGAGAGCGCTACCTCCAAGAGGAAGCTGAGAAAAAGGTCTATCTTAATTGTCCGATTAAACCCGTGTTTGATTTGTTTGGATGAACTAAACAAAGCTTTATTCATCATCTGGTGTTTCAAACCTAACTTTTCACTCAGGCCATGACAGAGAAAATTGAAAAACTGGGAGCTGATCTAGAGGCTAGGGATAAGGTTAGTTTTCCTATAAGCATTTAACAGCAAACCTTTTATCTATTGATGATTTGATTCTCTGGAGAATCATTTTTTAATTCATGGAAAACCATTTGTTTTATTCATATTTGATTATCTGCAAATTATATGGGCAGCAATTGGTCGAACTAAAAGAGCTTTATGATGCTGAAAAACTTTTGAGTGCGGAATTGGGTGGAAAACTCGAAAAGACTCAGGTACCTTTAAAGTCAGGTTTTGCAGTCGGCTGGCAAATACATTACATAATTGTCATTTTGTTTGTCTTCTCTCTACAGAAAGACCTGGAGGGCACCAGGAATGCGTTGCATGGTTTAGAAGAAAAATACAACGAAGCAAAGTCTATAATCAAAGAAAAGGAATATGTCATATTAAATCTTCAGAGCTCAGGTTTGTTAAAGTAACTAATTATTGCCTGCAAAAATAAGAATGAACTCATTACTGCAAGACTCTCTTTGGCTTAGCATGGTTTGCTAATTACTTTCTTATAATTACTGGTAAAATGAATTAGCAGTTGTTGTAGATTCTCTTGACGTTGAATTAAAATTCTATGTCCTCATCCATGCTTGATTTCACTTAGCCAATTGAGTGTCTCTTTAGTGATACTCAGTGAGACTTACTGGTATTTTTGCTACAGAAAAGTCACTAGTAGATTGTGCATATAATCTACGCGCGGAATTAGAAAATGCAGAAGCAGATGTGTCTGGGCTATTCTCCAAAATAGGTTTGGCATCTCAACTCTATTACCCCTGCTTTGGGATGGACCCGGTCTCACTAAAATAGCCATTGTTCTTGAATACTTGCAGAGCGTAAAGACAAAATAGAAGACGGAAACAGGTCACTCGTGCAGAGGTTTAGATCTCAACTGACCCATGAGCTCGATGCCTTGCATAAAACCGTTTCTACATCTGTCACGCAGCAGGAGGATCACCTGAAACAAATGGAAGATGATATGAAATCCTTCGTATCTTCAAAAGATGAGGCAATTCAGTTTCCCCCTTGATTTTGTACTCAAAAGTTGATCTTGTGTAACTGCTATGTAAGGGTGTATATGACAAGCTTGAGTTACCCATTTTTAGGCTGCACAAGGGCTAAAGGAGAGGATACAAAATTTGAAAGCCCTACATGGTTCAGGTATTACAGCGCTTGATAATTTAGCAGGCGAGATTGACATAAATTCTCAGACAACGTTTGAGAAATTGAACTCACAAGTGCAATCACACACATCAGCTCTTGAGAAAGTAAGTTTTGTTTCTTTTGGTCAACTTATAGTTTCAGCGAGTATAGCAATGTTTCTGATTGTTCTTCCTGTATATAGTGTTTTGGAGTAATTGCTTTGGGAGCAGACAACTTGCTAAATGAGCTTCAGTGTAGCCTTTCGAAACAAGAAGAGCGACTAGCCCACTTCGCCAACAAGCAGAGGGAGGTCTGTAATATTTTGAAGCACAAGACTATTTGATATTTTCTTATGCCATTATTTTCCAACTTTTCTGTTCTTGTGTGCAGGGACACCTGAGAGCCGTGGAAGCATCACGGTCCATCTCAACTATTACTGCTGGTTTCTTCCACTCACTGGACATTCATGCATCTAAACTCTCTAGTATTTTGGAAGAAACACAAGGTGTGCAGGATCAACAACTTCTTGATCTTGAGAAGAAATTTGAGGTTATTCCTATGATAATAAGTACATTCAATATGCAGTTAATAAGATACTATACTTACTTAACATAATATGACTATGATTTTTTAACAGGAGTGTGCAGCTAATGAAGAAAAGCAACTTATAGAAAAGGTGGCAGAGATGCTTGCAAATTCCAATGCAAGGAAGAAACAGCTGGTAAGTCTTATCCACGGTGTACTTTAAGCTTGTGGCCATGTCAGTGCTAGTATATGGTGTGATACCAAAAGAAGTTACGTGTTGTTTTGTTGGTGACTAATCGATGAGTTGAACTATTACACAACCACTACACAGTGTTGACTGTAAGCCAATATTGCAGGTCCAAACAGCTGTAGGTAGCCTTCGAGAGAGTGCTGTAAACAGGACAAGTCAGCTCCAGGAAGAAATTTCAACGGCCCAGGACTTCACCTCATCCGTACGGGAAAAGTGGGGCTTTTACATGGAAGAAACCGAGAATAATTACATTGAAGATACCACCGCAGTCGACAGTGGACGATCTTGCTTGGCAGAAGTTCTTGTCGAATGGTCAGTATGGCTTTTGTGATGTGATACTTTCTGCTATTAAATATGAATGTTTCAATGTTTAACTTTTGCTATCGAAATTTCTGCTATGAAATATGAGTGTTTCAATGTTTAACATTTGCTATCGAAACCTTCAGCAAAACAAAGACGGACATGAGTTCACAACAATGGAAGAACGCCGAGGATTCTCTTTTCAGCCTTGGCAAAGGAAATGTGGAATCAGTAGATAGTATAGTCAGGTACTCGCATAGAAGCTGATGTGGAAATTTTAAATTTCTCTTATCTCAAGCTACCAACAATATATAATAAGTGATAATGGTGTGTGTACTTTACCAGGACGGGGACAGAAGCTAATCAATTGCTGCGTTCCAAATTGTCGTCTGCAGTATTGAGAACTCTTGAAGATATAGATACTGCAAACAAGGCCATTCTTTTTTCCATTGACAGTAAGATCTTACGATCTGAGTTACTGATACACAGGGCATAGCATAAATTCTATTCATTTTGATGGCTACTTGTGTTATTTCAGGCTCGCTGAAGGTTGACCACGAGGCATGCGTGAACATTGTTTCTGTCCTCACCCCGTGCCACGGGGAGATAACAGAGTTGAAGGGTGCACATCACCACAAGGTTGTGGAAATAACCGAAAATGCAGGGAAATGCCTAGAGGAAGAATATCTGGTGAGCACTCATGAAAAGTAGTGATTCTTGGTAAGATAAACTCTATCTCTGAGAGTAAATGACCAAACCTGCATTGCATATTCTTCTTGAACAAACAGGTGGATGAACCGTCATGTTCGACACCAAGGAGGCGGCAGATCAACCTGCCAAGCGCTGAATCGATTGAGGAGCTGCGAACTCCAGACTACGAGGAGCTCCTCAAATCGTTCCGTGAGTCGAGGACTGGATGGAAGCAGGCAAATGGAGACACGAAACATCTTCCGGAGGCGCAAGAATCAACATCACCATCAGCAGCCAGTGATGCGAGAGTCCCTCTTGTAGCAAGAAACTAGATTCTTCCAAAGAATGTACAAAGGAGTAATTTGTTTAGCTTACGTTACCCAGTTGTTTTGCTGTTTATAGTGACATCCATTTGATTAATTGGAATTGTTAGTTGAGGTGTTTGGTGTTCTTAGGCTGGTCATCAGTAAAGAATATGTACTTACTCAGTGCATCTAATGTAATATATGTATTTACATAGGTAACACAGTGAAAGAATAATTATAATTTTTAGTTCCACTGGAAGATTCATTGATGATTTTCCTCCATGAAAAGAAGAATCTATAATTATTGATGACTAATTCCGTCAAAAAATATAATATGCCAATGACTAAATCTCTTTCGAAAAATATAATAATGTGATGACTAAATCTTCTTTTGAGAAGATCACACGCAGATGGATAAATCTATGTTGAGAATATCACAACCTGGTAACTAAATCTTTGTCACAGCCGATGAAGTCTCTGTTGCAAACAAAAGCCTGAACTGTCGGTAGGTCAAGTGCCACAGGATCTTGCTGGCTGGGATCCAAATATGAATGTAAACGTAGTTACATAAACATGTATTGATGTAACAAATTTAGAAGAGAACTGCACAAAGCCACTAGGAGAAAAACTATAAAAGCCTCTGTTTCTTGACAAGAATGTACAAGTACAAGGGCAAAACAACAAAAACTATTTCCGCTGCAAAATACTCTGTTGAGTGGAAGGCCTGACTTAAGTGGCTGCGGCTTGATACCCTACAAAGCAAAACAACAAGAAATCGTCAGCATGAGGATTGTGGATGCAGGAACAGGAGAATTTAGACTAAAAGTTACTCAGAAAGTGCGGGATGTTTCTAAGAGTCTACTCAGACAGTGAAGGAACTAAAAAAAAGGAACCTATTCAGATCACAATCAGCATAGTTAGGACAGGCTACAATCAGAAAATCAAAATCTAGTTACACAAGATATTTTAATTTTCTGAAACCAGTATATACCTCGGGTATATATACATACTGCAGCATAAGGTGCTTATGAAGCTGTTCTAAGCAAAACCCTCCTAATGATGAACTAGAGACATAAGATATTTGGCAATGACTAATAATTGCAAATTAGAATACAACTTTCACAGACAAACTCAAGCCCAGAATTCCCCAGAAGTGACTTGAATACTTGATCAGCCTTAGCAAATAGACCTACAGCTACATGTATCTTTTCCTAGGAAGGGAAGCTACAGGCTGATGATCATTGTGGAGTAAGATACAAGTAAGAAAATTACGAGTAAAACACAGCATGTGAGTCATAGATCTATGAAGGGCTGAAGCAGTACATTACAACTACAGCTGAAACTATGCTCCAGCAGAAGGCAAAGATTGTGGTAAGACAACTCAAACTTACATAAATCAGCACGTTTATACAACAAACTATCACCTAGCAGTTTTTAATCCATATTACAATAGGATTAAAAAAAAGATGAAATAACACTAAGAAATAAAATAATTGCTCATAAAGTAGCATAATATAAAAATTCTTCAGTTTGTGCAGCAATTACCTAATCTGGTGCTGCAGCATATGTCTTGCTAAGCATTATTAAACTCCTTGCTGGTGGAGTCCACAGGGAGTGCCATACTGTAAAACTGTTCTGGGATTCTTGCGGAATTGTCATTAGCTGTGTTGCCTGCTGTTGCACCTATTGAAGGTCTGGAAATACCAATATCTGGCTTGCCTGTTTCTTCGTTATTTGTTGATGACAGAATAACATCAAGATCAAAGTCACCTTCCAACCCACCGTTAGATGGATCCAGAATTACAAGATCCGCACCATCCTTATCTTCTCCTGATGCTGTAGGTTCTGCATCATCTTTCTTTTGCTTTTTCGCGTTAGGGGTGCCATCATCCTCAAGGTCATCGTTTCCTGCACCAGCCTCTGAAGGATCTAAAGAATCTTTCCTTGGTCTCTTCCATTTTTTTGTAGATGATGTGCCGTCATCCTCAAAATCTTCCTCCTCTCTACCCCTGTGCAGATAGGTCCACAATTTTTTGTCATTATCATACAGCACACAAGGATCACGCTCATAATGCAAGCGATCAAGAGCACCACTAACAACTTGATTGACAGCAGGCTCTTTATTGGATTCTGCGTGATTTAGGTACTGCGAATCTTTGAGAAGTGTGCAGACATCAGCTCTTGTACCAGTTCTTCCAGGCAACCTAGAAGCAGCATCTCTTACAAGACAGAGAATAGTGACATGCGGAGGGCGATCAGGTAAGAGCATGGGATGTCCCCTAGCTTTTGCTGTGGGCTTCCCGCCTCCCCTTCTCAAAGGAGCAACTATAGATTTCTCTCCATCAGCAGCAGTATAGCAAAATGCTCTATCAGGAATCGAGTATCTCAAAAATTCCTCACGTTGGAAATATGCTCTTGCTTCATCAGAGCTTGGGCTTATTGTGTTCAGACTTTTCTGGGCCCTAAGGTCCTTGAATCTTTCCTTCAAATCCAAATTTGCAGGATTTGGTGCTGGAGGTGGTGGCATGGATCCTATTTGCTTGAGGGTTTCCTGACCACTTTTCAGCCAATTAGCAAATGCATCGACCAACTTCACAAGCATCTTGTGTGGTATACCCCATGCTTCAGCAGAAGTCTCTTCGTTAGGGTCACTATATGAAGTACCAGAAGGCAGTGGACCAACCCAGAACCAGCTTTTGTTTGACTTGTCATAGGAAACTAATGATTTCCAGCCCTTTGCACCTAGAGGAGCTGTTCTAGACGACAGTATTTTGAGCACTCCTCTAACTAAATCCTGAAGGGGCTCCTGTGTTTCAAGTATGTTGGGATCTCCAGGATTTGTTTTGATCCGATTAACAAGCTCTTGAACAGTTACTGCTGGCGAATTGCTCGGCGCAGTCTGCTCTGCAGCACTGGTATCTCCAACCTCATTAGCCTGCTGTGCTTGCTCTGTTACAGTTGGCTCTTGAGGCGTTTTGCTAGGTTCTTCACTGTTGAACCATTTTCTGCTCTCCTCCCCATCAGGTTGCTTCGCTGCCGCTGGAGAAACCTCAGTAGGAGTGACCATAGCTGCCGCTGGAGGAGCCTCAGTAGGAGTGACCATAGCTGCCACTGGAGGAACCTCAGTAGGTGTGACCATAGGTGCCACTGGAGTATCCTCAGTAGGAGTGACCATAGCCTTCTTAACAGCGGTTAGAAGATGTACGACGGAGAAAGAAAACCCGGTATGGATAGTTGGTGTAATTGGTACATACTTCTTCTTAGGTTTCTCAGGTTCTACTGGCACCACAATAACTTCTGGCACGACCGGAGCTGGTTCCACTACAGTAGTTGCATCTGTAACCGTATCCGTCTTCTTTTTACTTTTCTTCTTCAAGCTGCCGCTGATCTCCACAGCCTTTGGATCAGATGGTGAATAGTCACCATGCTCATCTAGGCTTGTAACCTCAACTCTTCCTTTTTGCCTTTTGGACCCAGAGCTGCAACTTGCTAGAGGCACGTTCACTCTTTCAGAACCATCAAAGTCGCCATTAGAATCTTGGACTTCACAGCCTGCTCTACTGGCCAGCCTCGTACTCTCTGGTGACCTGAATGATTCATTGGCTTTTTCGTTGCTATCATGCAATTCAGAGTTGTCATAACCATGCATGTCCAGATTTGACACGCCTTTGCGCTTTCTCTCGCTCCTTGCTGCTGGAGGTCTCATCACCTCACTAATCTGTTCCGCCACCTCCACATGTACATCGCGCAAGTAATCAGGCTCTGCAATCTTTCCTCTCTGCCCCCCTCTGCCCTGAGTGTGGTAGGGTTCGAATTCTGCAGGAGCAGCAGGATAAACCGTTCTGGCTGTTTTCCCATGTTTGTTTGACTTTTTGGCACCATATGCTGGTCTATGAAGCTCAGAATATCTAAGTTCCGGCTGTTGTTCGGCAGGATTCATGTCCGCCCCATCTTCCAACTGTTCTGATGAATCGGATTCCGTCTCCTCACTCTGAACATATGCAGCTCTGCTCCTGGAGTCCTTCTGGCCAATCCTACCATGCTGGCTACTACTGGGTTTAACTTTAATCTTCCCCTGTGATACCCTGTCCCTAGGATCAGACCCGGAATGCGCACCATTCATCTGTTGCTCGGTATTCCTATAGGACTTAACCTTCCCACCATGACCAACCTGAGGTACCCTGCTCCTGTAATCGCCCGCAGGCTGCCCTCTCTGCCAGTCATTTAAGCTATCAGCAGGACTACCAGCTGGCCAGTCCATCTCATCTCCCTTGAGAGCTCTATTACTGTGGAAACTATTTCCACCATATATCCGATCTCTTTCCGCGTACTTTGCACTCCTAGCTGCCTCAGAATACGGAGGCTCAAACGATGCTGCCAAGGTAACTGGCTGGTTACCAGGCTGCATTCCTGCCATGGTAGTAAGAACCAGTATGATTGTCACGGTAGCTCTTTGCATAAGGGTTGGCATCGTAGGCTGTAGCGAACTCCTTCTTCTTCACCGGCTTCACCAGCGGCTTCTGAGACCGGACCCTCGGCAAATCCCTGTCGTATCCCCCCAGGTCCTCTGAATCGAGGCCGTCCATGCTCCTGCGCGCCTTCCCACCTCTATGCATGACTCCGGTATCATACCCATACGCGTTATTATCTTGGCGAGAATGATCGGAGAAAGCTGCCGCGGCATCACGGCCGGTGTACTCCTCGCCCCCCAAACCTTTCGACCCACCGCCCAGCCGCAGCAGGCCCTTGGACCTCTCCTTCCCAGCCTTCTTCTTATCCGTCTTCGGCCGCGCCACAAACTGCTCCGCCTCGGAGTCGGTCTCAGACACGGCGCGGGCAGCTTTCTGCTTCCGTTTCGCCCTCATGGCGTCCAGCGCCCTGATCCTCTCGTCGAGCCCGAACCCCTGGCAGCCCTTCCAGCAGTCGCGGGCCTCCCAGAGGCCGCGCACCATGGCGTTGTGGTACCCCTGCAGGCGGTAGTAGTGCTTGCGCCGCTCCGCGAAGCGCGCGCCCGCGGCGGTACAGCACGACCCGGGGGTCGCAGAGGCCGCCCTTGAGCCGGTCGAGGAGGGCCGCCAGGGGGCTCCCGAAGTGGAAGCTGGCGCCTGATAGGAGCTCCACGAGCGTGCGCGCGAAGGCGTCCCGGTCGAGGTCGGGCAGGAGGGCGGCGAGCCGCAGCCGGTCGGAGTCGGAGAGGAGGGTGTTCCAGGCGTCCAGGGAGAGGACGGGCGCGAGGTCGGGGAGGTCGAGGAGGTCGAGCGGGACCGGGAAGCTCTGGTCGTCGATTTGGCTCATCTCCGCCCCCGCGTCGCCCAGCTGGGTCAGCTCCAGCTCGTCGGAACCCATCCCCGAGTCGTCCTCCTCGTGCGGGGCGGCGGTGTTCTCGTCGGAGTCGGCGGAGAAGCCGTCCGTGGCGGGGGATCGGTCGTCGTCCGTGGCGGGGGACCGCTCCTCCTCGTCCTCCGTGGCGTCGTCCCCCCCGGCGCCGTCCGGCCGGTGGACCCTGGCGCCGCTGAAACTGACGATCGCCATGGCCGCCTGCTCGCCGCACGGCAAGAACGGACCTGGGTAGAGGAAAGAAAGAAAGATTCGGGGCGGTTAAAACCCTAGCCAAATCCAAGTCGACGGCAACTCCAAGTCGACGGCGGGCCAAGAATCGGAAAGAAGAGAGAGGGGCGGAGGACAAAGAATCTCACCGGAATCGCGGCGGCGCGGCGGAGGAACCCTAACCCTAGCTTGGGCGGCGATGGGGAGTGGGGGGCGGAGGGGCCGGGGAGGGCGGATAAATAGTGGGTGGGGAAGACGACGGGGGCGTGGCGGCCGTCGGATCCGGGGGAGATGGCGTGGTGGTGGCTGGGAATACGGAGGAGGCGAGGGGGCGGGGCGCAAAAGTGTCGTGGAGATGGGATGGGGAATTGGATGGGGAGGGAGGAGGAGACGGAGGCGGAAGAGGGAGAGAGGCGAGGACGAAGGCGATGAGAAGGAAGGGGAAAGACAGGGGTGGGCCCGCAACCCCTGACGGGTGGGGCTGCTGGGTTTCTCGTTTTGCGCGGGAACTTAACCAGGGGATTTGCAGGAAATTCACTACACTAGCAGCAGCTGGTGGTGTTGGAAATCGTCTCCATTTTTCATGGATTCTTCTCTCTGTGGAATGACACACTTGTTCTTAATTTTAAGAGAAAGAAAAAAAGCTCCAAGTTGTATGGCACGAAGAAACCCAACTTCCTTGTTCCTAGCTACAAGGAGATGTGTTCTCAGAATCTGGGTAACTAAGTTGAAGTACAAGTTGAAGAAGGACGGGCAGCCGGTGAAGACGCCGCTATACATGGAAAAGTACCGCAAGAACAATGTGTAGATGTAGTGGAGGGGTGAAAAGCTCGCTGGCGTCATACTAGGAGACTAAGTGGAGGGGTGAAAGGGTCACCTTCATCAAAGGCTGGAGTGAATTAGTCGGGAAGTCTGAGATGGCCATTGACGATGCGGTCATCTTCACCCCCATGGACAACATCTTCAACGTCCGGTTTTACAGCTATGACACCTCAGTCATGAGCATCTACGGCTGCAAAAAACACCGTAGGGCCATTGGGAAAATTCTTGTTGTGAAGGTTGCCATTGGAGCTGTCCATGTTATCTACCTGCGTGTGCGGTTGCTTTGTGATGTTCTTGTTGTATTGTTGGCCTCACAAGGTTGTCGAACAATCCTTTTGTGCTAGTGGTGTGTGCCCCTGGTGTAAGTACGATACTGATTAGGATTACCTAAGTGTGCGTTAGTAGTGCTAGAACTAAAAAGTTAGTAGTATGTTAGTTGTTAATATATTGTGTAGTATGCTTCTTTGCTTGTTTTGATCGTGTATATGCCTTCTATGATGGTAAGCTTACCATATTTAAATGTGTTGAGGAGATACCACATGTGTGTGCCAAAACGGCAATCAAACACATGCGGTGTGACTGAACACAGATGACAATTGTTTATTGTAGACAACCAAACACACTAGTACTTGGGTTGGGTACCAATTGATGCAATCCAACCTACCAAATAACTTTCTAAAGTTCGCTCATGGCCCATTGCAGCAACCAACCCTCGAGCATGCCCCGTTGAGCCCCAAATGAGGCCCAGGCTACCAAACACACTCTAAAAATAAAAACCTTGGTTTCGTGCACATATTTTCAAGAAAAACTTTGCAAAAACGTATTTTGTAAGTTTCTAAACATCTTCAGAAAAATCATACATGCTTCATCACAAGAAAGGTGGGAAAATTCTAAATGTGTGAAGAAGAATGCTTCATCACGAGTAAGTCGCTTCAGTTGTGGCGATCCAAACACATATATAGGAATCTGCACCTGAGCGCTTCTAATTCGCACTACTTGCCAGTGATCCCTCTTATGTTTAGGTATTTGCACTTGGGTGCTTCTAATTCACACCTACTTAACAATGATCCCTCTAGCCTTGCATTTGCCTTTGTGTTTCCTTTGTGTTCTTCAATTTCCCCTATGCATTATTCGTTGAATCTTGAAGATAGGGCCACCATCCTGTATCAAGAACTTATGCTCATTTTTGAAGGTTTTTTTTTCTAAAGTTTCAAAATTGGGTCCCCATATCTAGGTTCCAAGAATCCATTCGCCCGAAGCGCAATGACCGCAGTTTTGAGAACACAAATGCCTAGGTTTCAATTTTTTGCTTTATCCGTTTTGCGTACCATGCATCTTTCATGTGAGCAATAAAATAGAAAACTAGAGAGAAGGGTGGAGAAAAGTGAGAGTGAGATGATCATTGGGGAGGCGACATCGATGATAAAGAGGGTCATATAACGAGCTTCCCGTCAAGATTGAGAGATGTCTAGTTGAAAGTTCAGAGATGGTAAACCTAGAGGGGTGAATAGATTTCTACAAATTTTAATTCTTTCTTTGCAATATTAGGATTTGCAGAATATAAAGGTGAGCCTAATGCAAACTAGGTGAGGCACCCTATATGATGATACAAGTAACTCAAGCACAAAGGCTCTCACAGGCAGATATATCACAAGTAAGAGTTCGGTTAGAAATAACCGATAGCACGCGGAGACGAAGGTTTATTCCCGTGTTCCCTTCCTTTGCAAGAAGGTACGTCACGTTTGGAGAGGTGGGGGTCCCACGAAGGATTCCCCAACGCCACGAAGGCTCACCTTCTTCTCCTGAGCCTATCCCACGAAGGAATAGCTCTTCTCACTTGTGGTAGACTTTGAGGTAGCCTCCAAACCTTCACAATCTTGTCAGGAGAAAATCCACAGCCCGGATGCTTCCGGACTTCTTTTGCCCACCTAGGGTTTCAAAGGAACCCTAGAGAGCAGGTATCTCGATAAATACAAGGGGGAACATGTTTTGGCTCGGTGGAAGTATAGATCAAGACCTCCTCTATCTTTTCCCCAGAGGGATTTGAGTTTGGGTGGAGGAGGAAGGAGATCTGAGGCTTTTGGTGTTTCTATCAATGGAGTATGAGAGAGAGAGCTCAAGAACAGTTTATAATGTAGTGCCTAAGTGTTCTGAGCTAGGTGAAGGGGTATTTATAGGGTCCCTTGAAATCCAGCTGTTGTAACTTGTCCATCTCAGCAAACGGTCGAGGTAGCCGGTCAGCCGAACCTGGGGCCGGGCCATCCGGCGTAGGGGTCGGTCCAACCAGGCCACAGGCCAGACCATCCGGTCCAAACCGGACTGGGCACCGGGCCGTGACCGGGGTGGATCGGGGGCTTACAGTAGATGCCCCAAAATGTCATCGGAGCAGGAGCCGGTGCGCGCCGGGTAGGCCGGTCCACAGGCCGGCGTGGCCGTGTGTGTGGCTGGACCGTCCGGTCCAAACCGTACCGTGCGTCGGACCAGCATCGGGCGAAGATGTCTGCTTTACTGGATCGTGCCCGGATGGCACCGGTCCAGGGGCCGGTCGGCGTCGGGCCATCCAGTGGCACGGCCGGTCCAACCGACCTGAGGCTGAACAACCTTTTCTTCATTTTTGTCGAAGTGGGGGGTCTCCATTTACCTTCTTGTTCCATTGATACACCATTATGCCTATTTGGCTAATACCTGGAACAATCTTATAGACATGTATTAGTCTGATTACTCTAGCAACGGTGTCATTGTTACCAAAATAATGGATAACGGTAAAATATCCTTACAATCTCCCCCTTTTTGGTATACGATAACAAATCAAGCTAGAGTCACATATAAATATTATGATAAGCTCAAACCTTAATTCCATAGAAGATATTAAGACAGCTCCCCCATAATGTGTGCACTTGGAGAATTTGCGTTTGAATGCAAAGTGCACCATTTGTAGAATATGAGAAGCTCCCCCAATATCTTTAGGAAACAAGCATGGTATGGACATGTATATATCAAGATATAATAATTAAGCATAATCATCCTAACATAGAGATTAAGCATACAATAACTTGTCCATACACGAATTATTCAAAGTAGCAAATGATTCCGGAAATGCAATGAAAGCAAGCAAATAGCATAAGCCAAGTAAGAAGAAAATAAAGTATCAATGCAAATAAAGTATGAATGGCATGGCTTGTGCAACAACCAAGGAATCCCGTGATCCTAGACTCTACTCTCTTCTCCCCCTTTGGCATCGGAACACCAAACAGGCGAAGAAAAGAGTAGGGATGCTAGCGCTCCCATCAATAGAACTATGTCCCAGCGGGTGGAGAGCCGTCATCACTGATTGCGCGTAGTTAACACGTCTGTTGGGAACCCCAAGAGGAAGGTATGATGCGCACAGCAGCAAGTTTTCCCTCAGTAAGAAACCAAGGTTATCGAACCAGTAGGAGCCAAGAAGCACGTTGAAGGTTGATGGCGGAGGAGTGTAGTGCGGCGCAACACCAGGGATTCCGGCGCCAACGTGGAACCCGCACAACACAATCACGTAACTTTGCCCCAACGTAACAGACGAGGTTGTCAATCTCACCGACTTGCTGTAAACAAAGGATTAGATGTATAGTGTGGATGATGATGTTTGTTTGCGAAGAACAAGTAAAGAACAATTGCAGCAGTTTGTATTTCGGATGTAAAGAACAGGACCGGGGTCCACGGATCACTAGTGGTGTCTCTCCCATAAGACAGCGAGATGTTGGGTGAACAAATTACGGTTGGGCAATTGACAAATAAAGAAGGCATAACAATGCACATACATATATCATGATGAGTACTATGAGATTTAATCGAGGCATTACGACAAAGTACATAGACCGCTATCCAAGCATGCATTTATGCCTAAAAAGTCCACCTTCAGGTTATCATCCGAACCCCTTCTAGTATTAAGTTGTAAACAACAGACAATTGCATTAAGTATGGTGCGTAATGTAATCAACACAAATATCCTTAGACAAAGCATCGATGTTTTATCCCTAGTGGCAACAGCACATCCACAACCTTAGAACTTTTTGGCACTGTCCCAGATTTAATAGAGGCATGAACCCACTATCGACCATAAATACTCCCTCTTGGAGTCACAAGTATCAACTTGGCCAGAGCCTCTACTAGCAACGGAGAGCATGCAAGAACATAAATAACATATATGATAGATTGATAATCAACTTGACATAGTATTCAATATTCATCGGATCCCAACAAACACAACATGAAGGATCACAAATAGATGATCTTGATCATGATAGGCAGCTCACAAGATCTAACATGATAGCACAATAGGGAGAAGATGACCATCTAGCTACTGCTATGGACCCATAGTCCAGGGGTGAACTACTCACACATCGATCCGGAGGCGATCATGGCGATGAAGAGACCTCCGGGAGATGATTCCCCTCTCCGGCAGGGTGCCGGAGGCGATCTCCCGAATCCCCCGAGATGGGATTGGCGGCGGCGGCGTCTCCGGAAGGTTTTCCGTATCGTGGCTCTCGGATCGGGGGTTTCGCGACGGAGGCTTAAAGTAGGCGGAAGGGCGAGGTCAAGAGGCGTCACGAGGGTCCCACACAACGAGGCCGCGCGGGCCCCTTGCCGGCCGCGCCGCCCTGTTGTGGCGGCGCCTCGTGGCCCCACTTCGTGACTCCTTCGGTCTTCCGGAAGCTTCGTGCAAAAATAGGACCACGGGCGTTGATTTCGTCCAATTCCGAGAATATTTCCTTACTAGGATTTCTGAAACCAAAAACGAGTAGAAAACAACAACCGGCTCTTCGGCATCTCGTCAATAGGTTAGTGCCGGAAAATGCATAAATATGACATATAATGTGTATAAAACATGTGAGTATCATCATAAAAGTAGCATGGAACATAAGAAATTATAGATACGTTTGAGACGTATCAATCACCATCCTCATCATCATCTTCTTCATACTCTTCATTATCTTCATCATCATCTCCATATCTAGCAGCCTCAGGAGCATGAGCAGATCTAGTCCTAGGAGGAGGAGCACCACCATGAGCAAACAAGGAGAGATCAAAGTTCTGGAGCATTTCATCATCAATGGGAGGCATCTCCCAAGTTGGTGCAACCACAGACTCCATTTCAGGTCCAGCTGGAGGAATAGGATGGTTTCCTGCAGCCATGAACTCATTTTGGCGCCTCCTAGTCTCTTGGTTCAGGGCAAGGCTTTGATGAGCAACATCATTGGTATTCCTGCACATCTGCCATAGGCTAGCCAAGAAGCGAGAGGCACCCCGCTTAGGGCGCATAGAAGAGCTGGAGCTAGCTGCAGGGTCATGCCTTTTCTTGGACCGGCGCTCAGAAGGCATCATAGATGGGACTTCCGGTTTATTTCCCTGTTGAGGAATTTTGAACGGTTCCATCTTGATCAGTTGATCTTTCTTGTTGTTAGGAGTTGGCACAACCATGTTGATGAGTTGTTGAATATACTGAGCATGGTTTGGAGTCATACGGTTACGAACAGAGCGCCTCAGCTCACAGTAGAGGAAGTTACGGGCATCAATCGTCCTAATATTTTCAGGACAACAGTAGTACATGAGGTTAAGATGGTAAGCTCGGCATTCACTTGGACTTGCTGATGAGACTTGATACGTCCAAATTGCATCACTATTTTATATCATAATTTGCTGTTATTCATCGATATATTTCATATTGGGACACAATACTTATGTTATTTCATCTATTTTGCATGTTTCATCATTATTGGAGGATCGAACGCCGGAGCCGAGATTCTGCCGGAAAAAGCACCGTCGAACGCAATATTTCGGAAGATCAACTCGTGGAAGGAAATTATACCAAAAATCCTATTCTTCAAGATGACGAAGGAAGCCAGAAGGAGGAGCCAGGAGGAGCCAGGGTGGGCCCACACCCTAGGGCGGCGCGGCCCAGGCCCTGGCCGCGCCGCCACGTGGTGTGGAGGGCCCACGACCCCTTTCGCCTCCTTTTCTTCGCGAAATCCTTCGTCCCGAAAACCTAAGCCGGAAGGGGTACCTCGCGAAGAGTTACAGCCGCCTCTCGCGGGGCGGAGAACACCAGAGAGAAAAGAGCTCTCCGGCGGGCAGGAATCCGCCGGGGAAATTCCCTCCGGGAGGGGGAAATCGACGCCATCGTCACCGTCATCGAGCTGGACATCATCTCCATCACCATCATCATCATCTCCACCGTCATCACCGCCATCTCCTCCGCAGCACCTCGTCACCGCCGTAGCAATTTGGGTTTGATCTTGATTGTTTGATAGGGGAAACTCTCCCGTATCTATTCATACTTGTTGTTGATGCTATTGAGTGAAACCATTGAACCAAGTTCATGTTCAGATTGTTATTCATCATCATATCACCTCTGATCATGTTCCGTATGATGTCTCGTGAGTAGTTCGTTTAGTTCTTGAGGACATGGGTGAAGTCTAAATGTTAGTAGTGAACTATGGTTGAGTAATATTCAATGGTGTGATATTTAAGTTGTGGTGTTATTCTTCTAGTGGTGTCATGTGAACGTCGACTACATGACACTTCACCATTTATGGGCCTAGGGGAATGCATCTTGTATTCGTTTGCTAATTGCGGGGTTGCCGGAGTGACGAAACCTGAACCCCCGTTGGTATATCGATGCAGGAGGGATCGCAGGATCTCAGAGTTTAAGGCTGTGGTTAGATTTATTCTTAATTACTTTCTTGTAGTTGCGGATGCTTGCAAGGGGTATAATCACAAGTATGTATTTAGTCCTAGGAACGGCAGTACATTAGCATAGGTTCACCCACACAACACTTATCATAACAATGAAGATTATTTAGCCGTATGTAGCGAAAGCATTAGACTAAAATCCCGTGTGTCCTCGAGAACGTTTGGTCATTATAAGTAAACAAACCGGCTTGTCCTTTGTGCTAAAAAGGATTGGGCCACTCGCTGCAATTATTTCTCTCGCATTTTACTTACTCGTATTTATTTCATCCGCTACATCAAAACCCCCGAATACTTGTCCGTGAGCATTTACAAGTGAAACCTTCATCGAAACTGCTTGTCAACACCTTCTGCTCCTCGTTGGGATCGACATTCTTACTTATCGAAGATACTACGATACACCCCCTATACTTGTGGGTCATCAAGACTATTTTCTGGCGCCGTTGCCGGGGAGTGAAGCGCTATTGGTAAGTGGGATTGGTAAGGAAAACCTTTACTGTTGTGCTGATTTTATTTCTGCCTGCTGCTATAAGTCATTATGGAGAGATCTTCTCTTCATTTTCTATTTGGGAAATCTACTACTACTGCAACGGTAGTGGATGAGGCGCCAGGTGAGGAAGTAATACCATATAAAATACCTACGAAAATTATTGAACATGTTATGGATAACCGCTATGAAGGGGATGGAACTCGTCCATCCCGGTGATCATTTACTCGTTTTTGCATGAATTATGCGGGTTATTCAAATGTGCAGGTATTGCTATGGATGAAGTGAGGAAGAAATTATTCTCCTTATCGCTGTCCGGTAAGGCGGCGCATTGGTATAAATTACTGGATAATGGGGATTCTCTTGAATGGAATGATATTGTGCCCCGGTTTTATTCTAAGTTTTATCCTCCAAGTGAAATTCATAAGGATCGGAATCGCATATATAATTTTTGGCCTCATGATGGAGAGAGTATTGCCCAAGCGTGGGGGGATTGAAGTCTTTAATGCTCAAATGCCCCATTCATGAGCTTCCTGGTAATGTTATTATTGATAATTTCTATGCAAGACTTTCTTTTCAAGACAAGACCTTGCTCGGATACTTCATGTTCTGGATCATTTACACGCAACAAAGAAGAGTTTAAAAGGGACCTTCTTGATCGAATCCAAGAAAATACCGAAGGTTGGGAGAACGACAAAGATAGAGAATCGGGTATAATTTATGATTATAAATGCATTGAAGCTTTTATGGATACTCGATAAATTTCGTAATATGAGTGCTACATATGGTCTTGATTCTCAAGTCGCCGTAAATCTTTATAAAGCTTTTGCCTCTCATTATGAATTGCCAAAGAAGAATTTTGATAAGTATCATGAACCGTATAAAGATAAAATTGATTCATCTATTAATAAGTGTGTTGTAATTGAAACTGCTGATCGCGTTATTCCCGAAGCTTATATTGAAAAAACTCCTTTTCCCGCTAAAATGAAAGAGTACTCGTTATAAACAATGCGAGTTCATAAAAGTGAAAAGAAACCCGTAGAACCCGAAGAACAAATAAAAGTTGAACTCCGTTGTTGCAATAGTTAAAGATCTTGTGACCGAAAATGTGGAGGATGGTCATATTATTTTCTCGTGAAGATGCTTCTAATATTGTTTCACATCCTAATAAACCCAAACAAGCTAGTGTTCCTATGATGTCTCGTTAAAATTGGTGATCATTGCTATTATGGATTATGTGATATTGGTGCAAGTGTTAGTGCTATTCCGTATGAGCTTTACACGGAGATTATGCACGAAATTGATTCTTGTGAACTTGAAGATATTGATGTGGTTATTCAGTTGGCTAATAGAGAAACTATTTCACCAATTGGTATTGTTCGAGATGTGGAAGTCTTATGCGGTAAGATTAAATATCCTGCTGACTTTTTGGTACTAGGTTCTGCTGCTAGTGATTATTGTCCTATTATTTTTGGTAGACCTTTTCTAAATACTTGTGGAGCTATTATAGATTGCAAGAAAGAGAAAATTTTGACTAAATTTGCTGGTGAATCTTATGATTTTAACTTCTCTAAATTTACTAAAACTCCTTATAAATCTAATTTGCCTAGTAATGATTTTAAAATGGAGCAATGTGCATCTATTGTTCTTGTTCCTAACAATCCTTTGCAGCAACATTTGGAGGATAGCGAGAGTGAAATTTTTAGGAAAGAAAGAGATGAACTTGAGGAAATTTTTCTTCGCCAACCTATTCTCAAGCATGATTTACCTGGTGGAAGATTTGGGTACAACACCGCCACCAAAGGAAGATCCTGTTTTTGATTTAAAGCCTTTACCCGATAATCTTAAATATGCTCATATTGATGATAAGAAAATATATCCTGTTATTATTAGTTCTAAGCTTTCGGAGTTTGAAGAAGAAAGGTTATTGGGAATATTGAAGAAACACCGAGGAGCTATTGGCTACACTCTTGATGATTTAAAGGGGATTTCTCCATCTATTTGCCAACATGCTATTAATATGGAAGATGATGCAAAGCCTCGTTGTTGAACCTCAACGTCGTCTAATTCCGAAGATGAAGGAAGTGGTAAGGAATGAGGTATTACGACTTCTTGAAGCTGGTATTATATATCCTATTGCCGATAGTAGATGGGTTAGTCCCGTGCATTGCGTTCCCAAGAAAGGAGGTATGATCGTTGTGCCTAACGATAATGATGAGCTCATTCCTCAAAGAGTAGTTGTAGGGTATAGAATGTGCATTGATTTTCGAAAAGTTAATAAAGTTACTAAGAAAGATCATTACCCTTTACCATTTATTGATCAAATGCTAGAAAGATTGTCTAAAAATACTCATTTTTGCTTTCTTGATGGATATTCTGGGTTTTCACAAATTGCTCTGTTAAAGCTAAAGATCAAGAGAAAACCACTTTTACTTGTCCCTATGGAACTTATGCTTATAGGCGTATGCCTTTTGGTTTATGTAATGCTCCTGCTACTTTTCAAAGATGCATGTCTGCTATTTTTCATGGTTTTTGTGAGAGTATTGTAGAGGTATTCATGGATGATTTTTCTGTCTATGGGAATTCATTTGATAGTTGTTTGCGAAATCTTGATAAAGTTTTGCGGAGATGTGAAGAAACTAATCTTGTTCTTAATTGGGAGAAATGCCACTTTATGGTTAATGAAGGAATTGTATTGGGACATAAAATTTCTGAAAGAGGTATTGAAGTTGATAGAGCTAAAGTTGAAGCAATTGAGAAGATGCCCTATCCGAGGGATGTTAAAGGTATTCGTAGTGTTCTTGGTCATGCTTGGGTTTTATAGGAGATTTATTAAAGATTTCTCCAAGATTTCAAAGCCTCTTACTAATCTCCTTCAAAAAGATGTACCATTTGTTTTTGATGATGATTGTAAGGAAGCTTTTGAAACTCTTAAGAAAGCCTTAACAATTGCTCCTATAGTTGAACCCCCTGACTGGAATTTACCATTTGAAATTATGTGTGATGCTAGTGATTTTGCTCGTAGGCGCTGTTCTTGGACAACGAGTAGATAAAAAACTGAATGTTATTCATTATGCTAGCAAGACTCTTGATGCTTGCTCAAAGAAATTATGCTACAACTGAAAAAGAATTATTAGCTGTAGTCTTTGCTTGTGATAAATTCAGATCTTATATTGTTGATTCAAAAGTTACTATTCATACTGATCATGCTCGCAATTAGATACCTTATGACAAAGAAAGATGCTAAGCCAAGGCTTATTAGATGGGTACTTCGTTGCAAGAATTTGATTTACATATTGTAGATAGGAAAGGTGCTGATAATCCTGTTGTCGATAATTTGTCTAGATTGGAAAATATTGCTTATGATCCTGTTCTCGTTAATGATAGTTTTCCAAATGAACAATTGGCTGTAATAAAGGTGAGCTCGCGAGACGATCCATGGTATGCTGATTATGCTAACTTTATTGTTTCCAAGTACTTGCCTCCAACCTTTTCAGCTCAAGCAAAGGAGGAAATTCTTTTATGATTTGAGGCATTATTTCCGGGATGACCCACACTTATATAAAGAAGGAGTGGATGGTATTATGCGAAGATGTGTCCCCGAATATGAACAACAAGAGATATTGAGTAAATGTCATGGTAGTGCTTATGGAGGACATCACGCCGGAGAAAGAACCGCGCAAAAGGTTTTGCAATCGGGTTTTTATTGGCCAACTCTCTTCAAGGATGCGAGAAAGTTTATTTTATCTTGTGATGAATGCCAAAGGGTTGGTAATATCTCCGGACGTAATGAAATGCCAATGAATTATACTCTTGTTATTGAACCGTTTGATTGTTGGGGATTTGACTTCATGGGACCTTTTCCCTCTTCAAAAGGTAACACTCATATACTTGTTGCTCGTTGATTATGTTACTAAATGGGTGGAAGCCATACCTACAAAAAGTGCTCGATGGTGAGACCTCTTTAAAAATGCTTTTAGATATTATTTTTCCTAGATTTGGAGTACCTAGATATATTATGACCGATGGAGGTTCTCATTTTATTCATGGAGGTTTTAGAAAAACTCTTGCTAAGTATGGTATTAATCATAGAATTGCTTCCGCTTATCATCCTCAAACTAGTGGTCAAGTAGAGTTATCAAATAGAGAGATTAAATCTATCTTGCGGAAAACCGTTAATAAATCTAGAAAGAATTGGGCTAGTAAATTGAAGGATGCACTATGGGCTTATAGAACCGCTTATAAAAACCCCATGGGAATGTCACCTTATAAAATGGTTTACGGAAAAGCTTGTCATTTACCTTTAGAGTTAGAACACAAAGCTTATAGGGCTCGTTAGAGAATTAAATAAAGATCCTAAACTTGCCGGTGATAAGAGGTTGTTACAATTAAGTTCTCTAGATGAATGGAGAAGCGAAGCTTATGAAAATGCTAAACTCTTTAAAGAAAAAGTTAAAAAATGGCATGATAGGAGGATCATCAAAAGAGAGTTTAATATTGGGGATAAAGTCCTATTGTATCGGTCTCGTCTCGGATTCTTTGCGGGGAAATTACTCTCGAAATGGGAAGGACCATATGTTGTCGAGGAGGTGTATCGCTCAGGAGCAATCAAGATTAGCTCTCTCCAAGGCAATGCTACGCAAGTGGTGAATGGACAAAGACTCAAGCATTATATCTCGGGTGATTCTTACAATGTTGATGTTGATATTATTCGAGTGGAAACACCGGAAGCTTTCATCAAAGGACAAATTGACGATCGCGTAACTCAACTTCGAATAGGTAACGATGATCGGTAATGAAAAGTACGCAATTTATTTTCCGAACTATATTTTTGCTGTTTTTGGAAAATATGAGAAATTACGAGTTCGAAACGGAGTGGAAAGGACGCACGAGGGCGTGGCACCATAGGCCGGCGCGGCCTCGACCAGGGCCCGCGCCGCCCTATGGTTTGGCCGCCCCGTCGCCCCTTTCCGACTCTGGTTCGATCTGGTACTTTCCTTTTGTCGAGAAAATTTTTGCTATATAATTCCCCGGACCCCTGGAGGTCCGTATATCGTGTTTTCGACGTGTTTTGCTTCGAGCTGTTTCTGGCAGGATCTGTTTTCAGTTTTAGAAGCACCATGGTCTCCAAGAACAAGGGCAAGGAGTTTCCAGATGAAGAAGATCGAGATCTTGGGTGGAAAGAGGAAGACAAGGACGTCAAGGAAGAGGATGAAGAAGAGGTGAAGGAAGATTCGCGCGCACACCCGCGTGCTACCATTGCAAGCATCAAGGTGGTGGACAACACTTTCAGTGCAAACAAGAGTGCAAACAAGAGCGCAAGAATTCGCACTGGAGGAGCGGTTCCACGTCATTATCTAGCTTCGAAAACATCTCCATCAGGCACTCATCATCCCTTCCGCAATCTAATTTTCAATAATCAAATTGAAGGGACTCCCAAGGCAGCATTGCCTAGCCGATGGGATATAGATCGCTCTAACACTCGCAGGAGAAAAGGAGCCCGAGGGCCGAAGAGTGGGGAAATAACTCCAAGAGCTGGGACTCGCCATTAGACGGACTCTCTAACCGCGTCGAGCACAATTCGAGAGATGATTCGCAATCTCATATACGGGATTGACGAGCTTCGGGAGCTTATTGAGAAGCTCGGTCGGGAATTCATCACCACCATCGCCGAAGGAGTAATTCATCATCGGTATTGGCATCCCCTTGGTTTGTTCCAAGCTTGGGGAGTGCCGCGGTATCACATTATCACTATCTTTTACTTTTATTGTCAAGTAGTGTCATATCATGAGTAGGGAAGTTATCATATGAGATGGGTTGCGTTTGGAAGTATCTCTCCTTTAGTTGTCTATGTATCCCTTGGTGCGAGTTATCGATATGGAATATTAATGAGAAGTCTTATCATTTACATATTGCACATCTTATTTTAGTTTGCACTTTCTGCCATATGATTCGTCTTGTTGTTAGTATAGGTATCACTTTGGGAGCATTGAATAAATCTATTTGGTTTTGGCAAACTTAGCATTGGTCAATAGCAACAACGCTTTGAGGTTTAAATAGAAAAGAGAAATACATGTAGATGTTTCATTGTCTTTCTTGTTAGCTCATAGCTCATTATTCTGAAGTTAAAATTGTTTGTGCTTACAAGGAAGATGCATGATTGTTTCTATCATATGTATATTTGTTTGTTTCCCTCGACTCTTATGCTTGCTAATTAACCTTGCTAGCCAAAGACCTGCACTGAGAGGGAATACTTCTCGTGCATCCAAACCTTAACCCAAACCTATGTCATTTGTGTCCACCATACCTACCTACTGCATGGTATTTTCTGCCATTCCAAGTAAATACTTCATGTGCTACCTTCGAACAATTCAAAACTTATTACTTCTTATTTGTGTCAATGTTTTATAGCTCATGAGGAAGTATGTGGTGTTTTATCTTTCAATCTTGTTAGGCAGCCTCCACTAATGGACTAGTGGCTTCATCCACTTACCCTATAATTTTGCAATAAGAGCTGGCAACGGGGTTCCCAGCCCCAATTAATTAACTTTCATTAATAATTCTCTTCACATATTTTGCCCTGATTCATCAGTAAGCAACTTAATTTTGCAATAGACACTCCTCCATGGTATGAGATTGTTGGAAGGCACCCGAGGATTCGGTTAGCCATGGCTTGTGTAAGCAAAGGTTGGGAGGAGTGTCAACCCTTAAATAAACTAAAATACATGTGTAAACAAAAGAGAAGAGGGATGATCTACCTTGTCGGTAGAGATAACGTCCTTCATGGGAGCCGCTCTTTGGAGGTTTGTTTGGCGAGGGGTTAGAGTACCCGCTACCGGTCGTTGACAACAACAAACACCTCTCAAAATGTTACTTTTATTATCTTTATATGATTTCAAAACTGAAAAAGCTCTAGCACATGATTTAATCCCTGCTTCCCTCTGCGAAGGGCCTGTCTTTTACTTTATGTTGAGTCAATAAACCTATTTCTCTCCATCTCAAGCAAGCATTTGAGTAGTTGTGATCAAACCATTATATTGTGATTTGCTACATCATGTCTTTTATTCTTCCTTGTTTAGTACAAGTTTTATCTGAATGAATATAGCTTTGCAAGTTATCAATGATTATGAAGAGACCATTATGATTGAGTATGCAAGTTGTGCCTTATAAACTTTAGTATGAGAGCGCTGCTCAATGAGATAAATATAATCTGTTAATTGTTCTCTGACCAAGAACGAAGTTTGCCATCACCAATGATGATTTCTTATGCACCTTTACTTGTGATTACCTTATACTTGTTTCAATATGAGTTATAAGAGATTGTTTACTATAATGTCCTGTGTGAATGAATATGATGCTTCTTGTCCGTATTTTATTTATCGACTCTTCACTCCATAAACATGTGGTCATGTCTATCGAGTTCAGTTTTGCTTGGGGACAAGCGAAGTCTAAGCTTGGGGGGAGTTGATACGTCCAAATTGCATCACTATTTTATATCATAATTTGCTGTTATTCATCGATATATTTCATATTGGGACACAATACTTATGTTATTTCATCTATTTTGCATGTTTCATCATTATTGGAGGATCGAACGCCGGAGCCGGGATTCTCGCTGGAAAAAGCACCGTCGTAACGCAATATTTCGGAAGATCAACTGTGGAAGGAAATTATACCAAAAATCCTATTCTTCAAGATGACGAAGCAAGCCAGAAGGAGGAGCCAGGGAGGAGCCGAGGTGGGCCCACACCCTAGGGCGGCGCGGCCCGTGCCCCGGCCGCGCCGCCACGTGGTGTGGAGGGCCCACGACCCCTTTCGCCTCCTTTTCTTCGCGAAATCCTTCGTCCCGAAAACCTAAGCCGAAGGGGTACCTCGCGAAGAGTTACAGCCGCCTCGCGGGGCGGAGAACACCGGAGAGAAAAGAGCTCTCCGGCGGGCAGGAATCCGCCGGGGAAATTCCCTCCGGGAGGGGGAAATCGACGCCATCGTCACCGTCATCGAGCTGGACATCATCTCCATCACCATCATCATCATCTCCACCGTCATCACCGCCATCTCCTCCGCAGCACCTCGTCACCGCCGTAGCAATTTGGGTTTGATCTTGATTGTTTGATAGGGGAAACTCTCCCGGTATCTATTCATACTTGTTGTTGATGCTATTGAGTGAAACCATTGAACCAAGTTCATGTTCAGATTGTTATTCATCATCATATCACCTCCGATCATGTTCCGTATGATGTCTCGTGAGTAGTTCGTTTAGTTCTTGAGGACATGGGTGAAGTCTAAATGTTAGTAGTGAACTATGGTTGAGTAATATTCAATGGTGTGATATTTAAGTTGTGGTGTTATTCTTCTAGTGGTGTCATGTGAACGTCGACTACATGACACTTCACCATTTATGGGCCTAGGGGAATGCATCTTGTATTCGTTTGCTAATTGCGGGGTTGCCGGAGTGACGAAACCTGAACCCCCGTTGGTATATCGATGCGGGAGGGATCGCAGGATCTCGCAGTTTAAGGCCGTGGTTAGATTTATTCTTAATTACTTTCTTGTAGTTGCGGATGCTTGCAAGGGGTATAATCACAAGTATGTATTTAGTCCTAGGAACGGCAGTACATTAGCATAGGTTCACCCACACAACACTTATCATAACAATGAAGATTATTTAGCCGTATGTAGCGAAAGCATTAGACTAAAATCCCGTGTGTCCTCGAGAACGTTTGGTCATTATAAGTAAACAAACCGGCTTGTCCTTTGTGCTAAAAAGGATTGGGCCACTCGCTGCAATTATTTCTCTCGCATTTTACTTACTCGTATTTATTTCATCTGCTACATCAAAACCCCCGAATACTTGTCCGTGAGCATTTACAGTGAAACCTTCATCGAAACTGCTTGTCAACACCTTCTGCTCCTCGTTGGGATCGACATTCTTACTTATCGAAGATACTACGATACACCCCCTATACTTGTGGGTCATCAAGACTCTCACGGAATAGCTTGGCAAGCACCAAATAAGAGTAGTACATCCCGGAGATGGTGGGAGGAGCAGATGTAGGCTCCAGAGGATAGCAGAATGCAATGTCCCCATGAGTGAATTGCTCCTGAGAGTGAATCTGAAAACCATAAGCACGGCCACTACCAAATCCCATGGCTTCATGGAAGTCAAGGTAGTTGCAAGTGTACTTCTCTTTTCCAGTCATCCAAGTCATAGTGCGAGCAACATCATCATGAAAGAAAATAGTGCAGTTGAATTGATGGACAAGGATTGGGCAATACAACCCAACTCCCTTTGTATTTCCAGGCTTCAGGCACACAAGATCAAGCAGCCCCATCTTCTGCAAAGTATCAACCACAAAGCGGTACTTAGTGGCTTGGAGCATGGTAAGTTCTTCCTTGTTGATGGCCTTGGGCTGCACAATGATCCCATTCTTCATACAATATGAGGAGTTGTAGAAATCATCCCATATACTCAACTGAGTGTAGGTCCAGAATTCCCTATCTTCACCCTTGTAGGTTCTTTCCTCGAACCTATAGGGACTCTCCTCTCTGAGTCTCCTCCAAGCAGCAACATGTACTGTACCAACGTTGAATGTTGGCACTTGCTCAACAAGATCATCATCTGGAATTGGGTCTTTGTTTTTCCTTTTATTTCCTGTTCACTTTGCCCTACCTCCTGCAGAACTGCCTGGTCCACTACTCTGGGCTGCTTTGCTAGGCATACGAGTGCTAGTTCGGCACCCCAGGGGCCTCCCCTCTTGGCAACAACACATGTGTCATCACCAGAATCACCTGTGAATGAGCAAATAGACCGAGAATAGTAGTGGGATAAGTGTACATGTCATCAAAAACAAGGAGGCTAAAAGTATAACATATATACAAGTGTTTCGACAGAGTTGCACGAAAATCTGGGCGAGCCAGCGCATCGGCCGGCACAACCAGGCGTTAGACCAGACTAGCCGGTCTGTCAGCCGGTTGACCGGGCGACACGCCGGCCCGGCCGGTGCGAGGGCCGGAAGGCCGGGCCATAGGCCAGGCACTGTTGAATATTTAGGTATATTCCAGATTTTCAACAAAAAATCATGCAAAAACTCATATACTTGTACATATGTTACAACAATGTAGGGTGAAACCTGTGCATAGTGGTGTGTGACATTCTAAATGCATGAGGTACTAGACAAACCCTAACCCTAACCCTAGTTTCTCAAATCCCTCAACAAATGTGTGCAGTGTATGAGGGAATCAAGACATGGGAAGGAGAGGAGGGGGATTACCCGAAGACATTGCTCTTCCTTGCCCAAGGGGGCAAGAAGAACTGCAGGGAGAGGATTTGAGAGGAAAAAGTCCAAGAACTCCAAATATGGCTTGAGAGGGACCAAATCCCTTGGTGAAGATCTTCCAAGGTGCCCGATCTATGGTGGGGAGGAGTTTGGGGTGAGTCTATTGGTGGAAATGCCCTAGGGAGTGGTGGAGAGGAAGGGGCAGCGTCAATGGAAGCTATGGTTGAAGGGGAAATGAGGAAGAAGACCCCCAAGAGGTAACCCCATTCCCACTTATGCAGTCGTCGACCGACGCATGGCCCGGCCGACCGGGCTGGCCGACGCTAGGGTCGGCCCAACCGGGCCAGGAACCGAACTGCAGGTGACTGCCCCTTTTCCCCTTTTTCTTTGTGCAACAATGTGTGTACGATCAGAGGATGACATGTACATATAGATAGATGGATGTATGATAAGAGGAGCACAGACATGGGGTAGGAAACACAAGATTTTCTAGGCATGCATACCCATTGGAGTGAAATCCAAACAAGATGTAAATAACAACAATGGGCATGATTCGAAATATATCAAGAGCCATAAATCATTTTAAAATTGTTTTGCAATAAGATCATTTAGCCTCATAGAATGAAATCATTTTGCAATTGAGGCCAGTGAGGGGCGGGGGATTACTCCCCCTATGTTAAAGCACAAATGTCATGAGACCTCGAAGAGACATGCTTGGGTCCATATAATGACATTGGGTCTATTTATGTTGCACACATAGGTATGCATCATACCAAGACATGGTAAGATGACTATCCCCATGTGTGCTGCACAACTAAGCTAGATAGCAAGATAAATGCAAGAATATAGTGCAAGAAGTTGTTCAATCAAAGTTGTTAGGATCAAGAATACCAAGTTCTCCTCTCAAGTTTACAAACCGGGCTTCATCCAAAGTCTTAGTGAAAATATCCGCCAATTGGTATGATGTTCCCACACGAGTGAGATCAATGTACCCATTGGCAACATGATCACATAGGAAGTGATGGCGAATGTCAATGTGTTTTGTGCGGCAATGTTGAACTGGGTTATGGCGATCTTTATTGCACTTTCGTTGTCACATAGAAGAGGCACCGTACCAAGAGACACACCATAGTCTTTGAAGGTCTGCTTCATCCACAACAACTGCGTGCACCAATATGTCGTGGATATGTATTCGGCTTCGGTGGTGGATAGGGCAGTGGAGTTTTGTTTCTTGGATGACCAACTCACCAATGATCGGCCAATGAATTGGCAAGCCCCGGAGGTAGACTTGCGGTCTGATACGTCTCCGATGTATCGATAATTTCTTATGTTCCATGCCACATTATTGATGATATCTACATAATTTATGCACACTTTATGTCATATTCGTGCATTTTCTGGAACTAACCTATTAACAAGATGCCGAAGAGCCGATTCGTTGTTTTTTCTGCTGTTTTTGGTTTCGGAAATCCTAGTAACGAAATATTCTCGGAATTGGACGAAATCAACACCCGGGGTCCTATTTTGCCACGAAGCTTCCGGAAGACCGAAGAGGAGTCGAAGTGGGGCCACGAGGCGCCGCCACACTAGGGCGGCGCGGCCCGGGCCCCGGCCACGCCGACCTATGGTGTGGGGCCCTCGTGTGGCCCCCGCGTTGCCCTTCCGCCTACTTAAAGCCTCCGTCGCGAAACCCCCGGTACCGAGAGCCACGATACGGAAAACCTTCCGGAGACGCCGCCGCCGCCAATCCCATCTCGGGGATTCCGGAGATCTCCTCCGGCACCCTGCCGGAGAGGGGATTCATCTCCCGGAGGACTCTTCACCGCCATGGTCGCCTCCGGAGTGATGAGTGAGTAGTTCACCCCTGGACTATGGGTCCATAGCAGTAGCTAGATGGTTGTCTTCTCCTCATTGTGCTTCATTGTTGGATCTTGTGAGCTGCCTAACATGATCAAGATTATCTATCAGTAATGCTATATGTTGTGTTTGTCGGGATCCGATGGATAGAGAATACTATGTTATGTTAATTATCAAGTTATTACCTATGTGTTGTTTATGATCTTGCATGCTCTCCGTTATTAGTAGAGGCTCTGGCCAAGTTTTTGCTCTTAACTCCAAGAGGGAGTATTTATGCTCGATAGTGGGTTCATGCCTCCATTGATATCTCGGGACGGTGACGAAAAGTTCTAAGGTTGTGGATGTGCTGTTGCCACTAGGGATAAAACATTGATGCTATGTCTAAGGATGTAGTTGTTGATTACATTACGCACCATACTTAATGCAATTGTCCGTTGTTTTGCAACTTAATACTGGAAGGGGTTCGGATGATAACTCCGAAGGTGGACTTTTTAGGCATAGATGCATGCTGGATGGCGGTCTATGTACTTTGTCGTAATGCCCAATTAAATCTCACTATATTTATCATGACATGTATGTGCATTGTTATGCCCTCTCTATTTGTCAATTGCCCGACTGTAATTTGTTCACCCAACATGCTTTTATCTTATGGGAGAGACACCTCTAGTGAACTGTGGACTCCGGTCCATTCTTTTATACTGAAATACAAATCTGCTGCAATACTTGTTCTTTACTGTTTTCTGCAAACAATCATCTTCCACACAATACGGTTAACCCTTTGTTACAGCAAGCCGGTGAGATTGACAACCTCATCTGTTTCGTTGGGGCAAAGTACTTTGGTTGTGTTGTGCAGGTTCCATGTTGGCGCCGAATCTCCGGTGTTGCGCCGCACTACATCCCGCCGCCATCAACCTTCAACGTGCTTCTTGGCTCCTCCCTGGTTCGATAAACCTTGGTTTCTTTCCGAGGGAAAACTTGCTGCTGTGCGCATCATACCTTCCTCTTGGGGTTCCCAACGAACGTGTGAGTTACACGCCATCAAGCTCTTTTTCCGGCGCCGTTGCCGGGGAGATCAAGACACGCCGCAAGGGGAGTCTCCACTTCCCAATCTCTTTACTTTGTTTTTGTCTTGCTTTATTTTATTTACTACTTTGTTTGCTGCATTATATCAAAACACAAAAAAATTAGTTGCTAGCTTTACTTTATTTACTGTCTTGCACTCTATAATCAAAAAACACAAAAAAATTAGTTACTTGCATTTGCTTTACTTATTTCATCATGTTTCCTTTTAATTTTACCACAAAAGACATACCGGTAGGACGTGGGTCTATAGTTGGGAGAAACAATATAGAAGAATTTTTCAATCATGTTAGTACCGTAGAAGATTTTGAAGATAGACACTTGGTAGAACTTGCTCCTACTTATGAAATTGCTGCTGCAGCTTTAGTTCGCATGTTGGAAACTAAATTTGTTAATCTCAATCCTATAATCCAACATATGTTTCTTACACTCGGTGATATGGAAGAGGGGAAAAGAAAGATTTTGTTTTAGAAACCCTTCTTAGAGAATTTTGTGGTCTAGCAAGAGAGGCTAGAAAGGTCTTTGCTAAATTTAATATGCTTGGTTCTCATACTAATTTTGTTGGTCTCCTTGAAAAAATGGACATGGATAGAATAAGGTACACTAATAATATTAATGATGGTGGGGAGATCAAAGCACCAATACCATGTAAACTCCTAGCTATGAATGATGCACTAGAAAATAACTATGCTTGGCTTGTTCTCGAAAATTTGTTCGATGAGAGTAGCAAGCCCAAGACTAATGAAAAGGGAGACGCTGAAACTTATGTATCCAATATACTATGCTTGGTTGAGAAAACTCCAAACCCCACTGTAGATGCACCACCCTTTGATAATACTTGATACACACTTTCTGCGCCTAGCTGAAAGGCATTAAAGAAAAGCGCTTATGGGAGACAACCCATGTTTTTACTACAGTACTTTTGTTTTATATTTGAGTCTTGGAAGTTGTTTACTACTGTAGCAACCTCTCCTTATCTTAGTTTTATGTTTTGTTGTGCCAAGTAAAGTCTTTGATAGTAAACTAAATACTAGATTTGGATTATCTGCAGAAACAGCATTTCTTTGTCTGTCACGAATCTGGGTCTAATTCTCTGTAGGTAACTCAGAAATTAAGCCAATTTACGTGAGTGATCCTCAGATATGTACGCAACTTTCATTCAATTTGGGCATTTTCATTTGAGCAAGTCTGGTGCCTTAATAAAATCCATCTTTACTGGATCTGTTCGTTTTGATAGATTCTGCCTTTTATTTCGCATTGCCTCTTTTGCTATGTTGGATGAATTTCTTTGATCCATTAATGTCCAAGTAGCTTTATGCAATGTCCGGAAGTGTTAAGAATGATTGTGTCACCTCTGAACATGTTAATTTTTATTGTCCACTAACCCTCTAATGAGTTGTTTCGAGTTTGGTGTGGAGGAAGTTTTCAAGAATCAAGAGAGGAGTATGATACAATATGATCAAGGAGAGTGAAAGCTCTAAGCTTGGGGATGCCCCGGTGGTTCACCCCTGCATATTCTAAGAAGACTCAAGCGTCTAAGCTTGGGGATGCCCAAGGCATCCCCTTCTTCATCGACAACATTATCAGGTTCCTCCCCTGAAACTATATTTTTATTCCGTCACATCTTATGTACTTTGCTTGGAGCGTCGGTTTGTTTTTGTTTTTTGTTTTTTGTTTTGTTTGAATAAAATGGATCCTAGCATTCACTTTTTGGGAGAGAGACACGCTCCGCTGTAGCATATGGACAAGTATGTCCTTAGGCTTTACTCATAGTATTCATGGCGAAGTTTCTTCTTCGTTAAATTGTTATATGGTTGGAATTGGAAAATGCTACATGTAGTAATTCTAAAATGTCTTGGATAATTTGATACTTGGCAATTTTTGTGCTCATGTTTAAGCTCTTGCATCATATACTTTGCACCCATTAATGAAGAAACACTTAGAGCTTGCTAATTTGGTTTGCATATTTGGTTTCTCTAGAGTCTAGATAATATCTAGTATTGAGTTTTGAACAACAAGGAAGACGGTGTAGATCTTATAATGTTTACAATATGTCTTTTATGTGAGTTTTGCTGCACCGTTCATCCTTGTGTTTGTTTCAAATAACCTTGCTAGCCTAAACCTTGTATCGAGAGGGAATACTTCTCATGCATCCAAAATCCTTGAGCCAACCACTATGCCATTTGTGTCCACCATACCTACCTACTACATGGTATTTCTCCGCCATTCCAAAGTAAATTGCTTGAGTGCTACCTTTAAAATTCCATCATTCACCTTTGCAATATATAGCTCATGGGAAAATAGCTTAAAAACTATTGTGGTATTGAATATGTACTTATGCACTTTATCTCTTATTAAGTTGCTTGTTGTGCGATAACCATGTTTCTGGGGACGCCATCAACTATTTCTTGTTGAATATCATGTGAGTTGATATGCATGTCCGTCTTGTCCGAAGTAAGAGAGATCTACCACCTTAATGGTTGGAGCATACATATTGTTAGAGAAGAACATTGGGCCGCTAACTAAAGCCATGATTCATGGTGGAAGTTTCGAGTTTTGGACATATATCCTCAATCTCATATGAGAATAATGATTATTGCCACATGCTTATGCATTAAAGAGGAGTCCATTATCTCGTTGTCCATGTTGTCCCGGTATGGATGTCTAAGTTGAGAATAATCAAAAGCGAGAAATCCAAAATGCGAGCTTTCTCCTTAGACCTTTGTACAGGCGGCATGGAGGTACCCCATTGTGACACTTGGTTAAAACATGTGTATTGCGATGATCCGGTAGTCAAAGCTAATTAGGACAAGGTGCGGGCACTATTAGTATACTATGCATGAGGCTTGCAACTTGTAAGATATAATTTTCATAACTCATATGCTTTATTACTACCGTTGACAAATTTGTTTCATGTTTTCAAAATAAAAGCTCTAGCACAAATATAGCAATCGATGCTTTCCTCTTTGAAGGACCATTCTTTTTACTTTTATGTTGAGTAAGTTCACCTATTTCTCTCCACCTCAAGAAGCAAACACTTGTGTGAACTGTGCATTGATTCCTACATACTTGCATATTGCACTTGTTATATTACTCTATTTTGACAATTATCTATGAGATATACATGTTACAAGTTGAAAGCAACCGCTGAAACTTAATCTTCCTTTGTGTTGCTTCAATACCTTTACTTTGATTTATTGCTTTATGAGTTAACTCTTATGCAAGACTTATTGATGCTTGTCTTGAAGTACTATTCATGAAAAGTCTTTGCTTTATGATTCACTTGTTTACTCATGTCATTACCATTGTTTTGATCGCTGCATTCATTACATATGTTTACAAATAGTATGATCAAGGTTATGATGGCATGTCACTTCGAAATTATCTTTGTTATCGTTTTACTCGCTCGGGACGAGCAGTAACTAAGCTTGGGGATGCCGATACGTCTCCGACGTATCGATAATTTCTTATGTTCCATGCCACATTATTGATGATATCTACATGTTTTATGCACACTTTATGTCATATTCGTGCATTTTCCGGAACTAACCTATTAACAAGATGCCGAAGAGCCGATTCTTGTTTTCTCGCTGTTTTTGGTTTCGTAAATCCTAGTAACGAAATATTCTCGGAATTGGACGAAATCAACGCCCGGGGTCCTATTTTGCCACGAAGCTTCCGGAAGACCGAAGAGGAGTCGAAGTGGGGCCACGAGGCGCCGCCACACTAGGGCGGCGCGGCCCGTGCCCCGGCCACGCCGACCTATGGTGTGGGGCCCTCGTGTGGCCCCCCGCGTTGCCCTTCCGCCTACTTAAAGCCTCCGTCGCGAAACCCCCAGTACCGAGAGCCACGATATGGAAAACCTTCCAGAGACGCCGCCGCCGCCAATCCCATCTCGGGGGATTCTGGAGATCTCCTCCGGCACCTCGCCGGAGAGGGGATTCATCTCCCGGAGGACTCTTCACCGCCATGGTCGCCTCCGGAGTGATGAGTGAGTAGTTCACCCTCGGACTATGGGTCCATAGCAGTAGCTAGATGGTTGTCTTCTCCTCATTGTGCTTCATTGTTGGATCTTGTGAGTTGCCTAACATGATCAAGATCATCTATCTGTAATGCTATATGTTGTGTTTGTCGGGATCCGATGGATAGAGAATACTATGTTATGTTAATTATCAAGTTATTACCTATGTGTTGTTTATGATCTTGCATGCTCTCCGTTATTAGTAGAGGCTCTGGCCAAGTTTTTGCTCTTAACTCCAAGAGGGAGTATTTATGCTCGATAGTGGGTTCATGCCTCCGTTGATATCTGGGACAGTGACAGAAAGTTCTAAGGTTTTGGATGTGCTGTTGCCACTAGGGATAAAACATTGATGCTATGTCTAAGGATGTAGTTGTTGATTACATTACGCACCATACTTAATGCAATTGTCTGTTGTTTTGCAACTTAATACTGGAAGGTGTTCGGATGATAACTTGAAGGTGGACTTTTTAGGCATAGATGCATGCTGGATGGCGGTCTATGTACTTTGTCGTAATGCCCAATTAAATCTCACTATATTTATCATGACATGTATGTGCATTGTTATGCCCTCTCTATTTGTCAATTGCCCGACCGTAATTTGTTCACCCAACATGCTTTTATCTTATGGGAGAGACACCTCTAGTGAACTGTGGACCCCGGTCCATTCTTTTATACCGAAATACAAATCTGCTCGCAATACTTGTTCTTTACTCGTTTTCTCGCAAACAATCATCTTCCACACAATATGGTTAACCCTTTGTTACAGCAAGCCGGTGAGATTGACAACCTCACTCGTTTCGTTGGGGCAAAGTACTTTGGTTGTGTTGTGCAGGTTCCACGTTGGCGCCGGAATCTCCGGTGTTGCGCCGCACTACATCCTGCCGCCATCAACCTTCAACGTGCTTCTTGGCTCCTCCTGGTTCGATAAACCTTGGTTTCTTTCTGAGGGAAAACTTGCTGCTGTGCGCATCATACCTTCCTCTTGGGGTTCCCAACGAACGTGTGAGTTACACGCCATCACGGTCAACCTTATCACCAGCCCAATCGGAATCCGAGTAGCCTATGAGTTCAAAGGTTGACCCCTTTGGATACCACAGCCCGAGAGTAGGAGTGAGAACAAGGTATATTAGAATCCGTTTGACCACCACCAAGTGGCTCTCCTTAGGAGCAGATTGAAAACGAGCACACATCCCTACACTTAGCATGATATCCGGCCTAGAAGCACAAAGGTAGAGCAAGGATCCTATCATGGAATGGTATACCTTTATGTCCACATCCTTCTCACCATCACATGAGCCAAGCTTCCCCTTTATGGGCATAGGTGTCTTCATTGGGCTTGCATTGGTCGTGTCAAACTTCTTGAGCATGTCCCTTACATATTTTTCTTGGGAGATGAAGGTGCCTTTTGCAAGTTGCCTCACTTGGAAGCCTAAGAAGAACTTCAACTCCCCCATCATGGACATCTCAAATCTCCTAATCATCAATAGCTCAAAAGCTTTGTTATGATTAGGGTTAGTTCCACCAAATATAATATCATCAACATATATTTGACATAGAAATAGGCCACCCCCTTTAACCCGCTTGGTGAAAAGGGTGGAATCGACCGTACCCATGCTAAACCCATCCTTGAGTAAGAAATCCCTAAGGTACTCATACCAAGCACGTGGAGCTTGCTTGAGACCGTAGAGTGCCTTATGGAGTAGATACACATGGTTGGGATGGCATGGGTCTTCGAAACCTGGGGGTTGAGCCACATATGCAGTTTCTTTTAGGGGACCATTAAAAAATGCTCACATCCATTTGATGTGGCTTGAAATTGTCAAAGGATGCAAATGCAAGCAAAAGGCGAATAGCTTCAAGATGGGCAACCGGTGCAAAGGTGTCCTCATAATCCATACCTTCTATTTGGGCAAACCCTTGTGCCACTAACCTTGCTTTATTTCTTATGACGATGCCATTCTCATCTTGCTTGTTCTTGAACACCCATTTGGTCCCAATGACATTGATGTGATGATCTTTAGGTTTCTCAACTAGAGACCATACTTCATTGCGGGTGAAACACTCCAATTATTCTTGCATGGCAATTACCCAATCCGGATCAACCAAAACTTCATGTACCTTGAGTGGCTCAAAACTAGACACAAAAGCATGATGTTGACAATAGGTGTGATAAGTAATGCATGGTGTCTACGAGTTACCACTCCCCTTGAGATGCTACCAAGGACTTGATCTACTTTCATGTCACTTGCCCTTGAAGCAGCCTTGATCTTCCGAATGGTTTCTTCATGATAAATAAATTCATCTCTTGCTAGTACTTGATCATGAGGGACAACTTGAGCTCGACCATGGATTGAGGATGTTTCTTGATCAGCATCATGGTCTTGCTCAGTGGGTTGAGGGCTTTCTTCTTGTTCTTCGGAATGTGACTCATCTTGAGTAGAGGATAAATCTTGAGCTGCACTTGATGGTTCAGCTTGAATTGAGCTTGGCTCTACTTGGGCTGAGCTTGAGACTTCTATTCCATCATCTTGATCATCAATATGAACTTCTGTGGGCCGGATGTGTCCAATGCCCATAAGCTTGATGGCATTAGAAGGATCATCATCACCTGCAGCACATGGAACAGCTTGCTCCACTTGGGAGCCATTATCCTCCAAGAACACCACGTCACAAGATACTTCAATAGCCCCAGTGGACTTGTTTTAGTACCTATAGGCGTGGGAGTTCTCCGCATATCCAACAAATGTACCCTCTATAGTTCTAGTTTCAAATTTACCGAGCTTCCCTCTATTGTCCTTAACAAGACATTTGCATCCAAAGACACGAATGTACATGACATTGGGCTTGTTACCTGTGAGAAGCTCGTATGGAGTTTTATTATGCAGAGGACGGAGAAAGAGCCGGTTGGAGTAGTGGACAACTGTAGATATGGCTTCTCCCCAAACATTATGGGGTGACTTTAATTCACTCAACATGGTTCTTTCCATCTCGATGATAGTCCGGTTCTTCCTTTCAACAACACCATTTTGCTAAGGGGTGTATGGAGCTGAAAACTCATGCTTGATGCCCTCATCATCAACAAACTCTTGCATAGTGTAGTTCTTGAACTCGGTGCCATTGTCAGTCCTTATCGCCTTGATCTCAGATTCATACATACGTTGAGCCTTCTTGGCGAAGATGATGAACTCTCTATAGGTCTCATCCTTAGACTTAAGGTGGAAGACCCAAGAGTATCTTGAGTAATCATCAACAATGACTAGTCCATACTTGCTCCCACCAAGAGTATCATAATGTGATGGCCCAAAGAGATCCAAGTGAAGGAGCTCCAAGGGCCTAGACATGGTGATGATACTCTTGATAGGATGTCTCTTCTTGAGTTGCTTTCCAGCTACACATGCACTGCACACACGATCTTTCTCAAAAGAAATGCCGGTTAGTCCAACAATGTGTTCACCCTTTAGGAGTTGTTTAAGATTTCTCATATTGACATGACCAAGGCGGCGATGCCACAACCATCCCTCGTCATGTTTGGCCATTAGACATGTGGGGAGAGATGGGCTCTCTTTCGAGAGGTCAACCACGTAAAGGTTGTTCTCCACATATCCAACAAGGACCAATTTGAGATTATCACTTCTAAAGACTTTCACACAATAATTATTAAATATGAATTATAGCCGGCATCTGCAAGATGATATGTAGAAAGAAAATTATAGCCAAGAGATTCAACAAGCACGGCCGTCTCAAGGCACAAGTCCTTAGAGATTGCCACCTTGCCATACCGAAGTACCTTTCCCTTTGAATTGTCACCAAAGGTGATGGTTGACTTCTTGTTAACATCCTCTATGAATTGGTCAAGCACACATCTTCCTCCGGTCATAGGATTGGTGCATCCACTATCAAACACCCATTTCGGACCACCGAAGGAATACCCATACAAAATCAAGTAGAGTTTTTAGGAACCCATCGATTAATGGGTTCCTTTGTAATGGCAACAAGATATTTTGGTACCCAAATTGAGTACCCTCTATAAGCATAGCCATTACGAGGGCCAACATATTTAGCATAAACATCACCATAATAATCAACAAATAAATCATAGTGATTGTTAGGTCCCGTGCGGTCTCCACTAGTGGCTTTGCCCTTTGAGGCTTTGCCATTACTAGTGACCTGCTTGTTCTTCTCTTGAGCGTGCTTCTCCTTCTTGTAGTTGTTCTTCTTGTAAGGTTTGGGAACATACCCAAGTCCAAACTTTTGATTGTTTGACCTTTGCTTACTCAAGAGGTCATCCAATCCCATCTTATTCTTGGCGGTGGTGAACTTGGCTAGTTCCGTTGTCAACCTAGCATTTTCCTCAAGAATAGTTTCTTGTTCACAAGCCGATTCATTAGGATAATAGTTGAGACCATATTTGGTCACCAAAGATTCAAGATATACATTGGTCTCAACATATAGAGAAATCTCTTCTTTCAACCGAACATGTTCTTCAACAAGTCTAGCATGCTCACAAGTAAATGAAGTAGAGGAACTTGCAACATTTTTAGCAATGGGATCATTCAATGATCCAAGAGCCTTCTTATAGGTGTCCTGGAGTAGGTCATGGTTCTCTCCAAGTTTCTTGAGCTCATCATTAACAAGCTTGTTAGCTTTTTTCAAGGTGGTTAAGATCCTTAGTGAGAGAAGCATGAGCAACTTCAAGCTCCTTCTTTGAAGCATCTAGCTCTTGGGCCCATTAATTGAGCCTTTCAATAGTTTCTTGGTCCTTAGCTTTATCTAGTTCAAAAGTTTCAACTAGTTGCTTAAGACCTTGAGATATGCACCTTTCGCTTTTCAACTCTTGTCTTAGGAGATTGAATCTCCGTCTTTCATCATTCATATGATATTCCATTTCCTCAATGGACTCATTTCTTTCTTTGAGTGTGTGCATTAAGTAATCAAATTTGACAAGAGCATCACCACGAAGAGTGCATCTCAAAATGAACAGTTCCTTAAGCATAGCAACTTCTTGACTATCATTTTCTTCAGGAATGCTAGATAAAGAAGGTGGAGATTCCATTACCTTTGCTTCTCTTGCCATAAGACAAGAGCCGACGATCGTAGAGGGAGGAATGGCATTGGAGTCGTCATCATATGTTGTTCTTGCCGTGAAGGAAGAACCAATATCATTTGGCGTTGAGGACTCCGTGGAGTAGTCCTTGGAGTAATCATATGTGAAGAGTGATCCGGGTTTGGAGAAAGCCAAACCAGCCACTCCTGCCTCCTTTTCCTCATCTTCTCCCTCTTCATCAGTAATGTACTCAGCCCCAACAAAAGCTCTTCCCTTGTTCTTCTTGTATCGTTCATTGATTGGATTTGGCTTCAATCTAGGTTTAACACCTTTGAAAAACTTTGGCTTGTCTACCCTTTTCTCATAAGGGCACTCATTTGCAAAGTGACTGTCTTCATCACACTTGTAGCATGTTCTCTTCTTTTCTTTGGAGGAGGCATTGTACCTGTTCACGTACTTCTTGGCAAGGAAATCAACATCTGTTCGTATGTCACTAGTTGAAGTCATCTCTGCCTCTTCGAGCTCATAAAGTTCTTCTCTTTCTTGGTAAGCTCTAGCCTTCAAAGCAATATTGTGTGAGGATCCATCGGCACGATTCATTGCCATGAGCTTCTCTCCTGCCTTGGCCATGTTGTCATTGGCAGCCACATAGGAGACAAGATCATCTGCATTCAAATCTGCTTGCTTGGTGATAATTTGTAAGTTGAGTGCAAGGTTGGTGTCCTTCTGTTTGATAGCAATCATGGCAATGGCCTTGGACTTCATGAATTCTTCATTCATTTCAAAGCCATCTTGTATTTTTCACATCCAAGGCCCTTGACCTTTACTCGAAGAGCACCAAGCCTTCCATAAGCATCGACCAAGGATTCTCCTTCTCTAATCATAAAAAAGGTTGCATTCGTCTTTGCTGACTCATAGACAGCCTTCTGGATCAGATTTTTTTTCCTCCTATAGTACTACAATCCGATCCCAAAGCTCTTTTGCAGAGTCTATATCATTGACTTGATCGAGGAGCTTGCGATTGATGCCACTTCTAATATTTTCACATTCAGAGGCATTGAGTTGTCTGTTGTAGAAATCGGTGGAGGTTAGCCTGATGGGATCTTGTGGCTTCCGGTATCCATGCACAATGATCTCCCACGTCTCCACACTTCAGCTGTGAATATGAGACTCCATAGAGGATTTCCAAAAAGAAAAGTGAGTTCCATCAAAATGGGGAACATTCCCACTATGGTTTATATGAGGCATGAGTGAAGTGTTTTTGGGATATTCATGATTGACTTCATGGAAGGTTTCCAGAGGGACCGAAGCCCCACTAGAAGTCCCACGAGTAAGGTTTTTAAGCATGGCACTCATTTGTGCCATTTGGCTTTGGACTTCATCCTCCTCCTTATTTTTCTCAGCCTCATATGCTAAGAATCTGGATTTCATCTCCTTAACTGAAAGGCTAGAATCTCAACGAGACCCTCGAATAGTTTATCCATCTCACTCTTAAGGCTGTGAAGCCCTTAAAAAGAGTCCAGCTCTGATACCAATTGAAAGTTCAGAGATGGTAAACCTAGAGGGGAGGGTGAATAGGTTTCTACAAATTTTAATTCTTTCTTTGCAATATTAGGCTTTGCGGAATATAAAGGTGATCCTAATGCAAACTAGGTGAGGCACCCTATATGTTGATACAAGTAACTCAAGCACGAAGGCTCTCACAGAAAGATATATCACAAGTAAGAGTTCGGTTAGAAAAAACTGATAGCACGTGGAGACGAAGGTTTATTCCTGTGTTCCCTTCCTTTGCAAGAAGGTACGTCACGTTTGGAGAGGTGGGGGTCCCACGAAGGATTCCCCAGTGCCACGAAGGCTCACCTTCTTCTCGTGAGCCTATCCCACGAAGGAATAGCTCTTCTCACTTGGGGGTAGACTTTGAGGTAGCCTCCAAACCTTCACAATCTTGTCAGGAGCAAATCCACAACCCGGATGCTTCTGGACTTCGTTTGCCCACCTAGGATTTCAAAGGAACCCTAGAGAGCAGGTATCTCGATGAATACAAGGGGGAACATGTGTTGGCTCGGTGGAAGTATAGATCAAGACCTCCTCTATCTTTTCCCCTGAGGGATTTGAGTTTGGGTGTAGTAGGAGTGAGATCTGATGCTTTTGGTGTTTCTATCAATGGAGTATGAGAGAGAGAGCTCAAGAACAGTTTGTAATGTAGTGCCTAAGTGTTCTGAGCTAGGTGAAGGGGTATTTATAGGGTCCCTCGAAATCCAGCCATTGTAACTTGTCCAGCTCAGCAAACGATCGAGGAACCGGTCAACCGGACCTGGGGCCGGGCCATCCGGCGTAGGGGCCGGTCCAACCGGGCCACAGGCCGGACCATCTGGTCCAAATCGGACTGGGCGCACGGGCCGTGACCGGGGCGGATCCGGGGCTTACAGTACATGCCCTCGGATGTCACCGGAGCAGGAGCCGGTGTGCGTCGGGCAGGCCGGTCCACAGGCCGGCGTGGCCGGACCGGCCGGTCCAAACTGGACCGTGCGCCGGGCCAGCACTGGGCGAAGATGTCTGCTTTACTGGATCGTGCCCGGATTGCACCGGTCTAGTGGCCGGTCGGCGCCGGGCCATCCGGTGCCACGGCCGGGTCAACCGGACCACAGACCGGCCTAAGGCTGAACAACCTTTCTTCATTTTTGTCGAAGTGGGGTGGGTGGGGGGGGGGGGGGGCTCCCTTTACCTTCTTGTTCCGTTGATACACCATTATGCCTATTTGACTAATACCTGGAATAATCTTATATACATGTATTAGTCCAATTTCTCTAGCAACGGTGTCATTGTTATCAAAATAATGGACAAGGGTAAAATACGCTTATATTAATCTAAATGCGTAATCATGGGGCATGAAAAAGGATGACGTGGGTTGATGCATAAAATATAGTACTTAAACCATGATGGTTATTGTGGATCGGAGGGGAGTCCATGTTCTTTATGATTTGGTAATTTCAAAAATAATATTTAGGTTTTATGGCTCAACCCCCGCCCTCATAAAATATATGTATGCCTAAGAAGGTCTGGATTTTTCTCAATAAATTAACTTGATCAAACTTTATCTTACCGTATTTGATTTTAGACAAGATTTATTAGACTACCTACAATGAAAATATCATGCATCTCATGCATGCAAAAAATCTAATGTGGCAGTGCAATTAAAGATGAGAGAGACGATTGTATTATCATAGGTAGATACCGTATCATAAGACGTAGTACTAGAAAATTTAATGTCAAATACATCTTGTACATAGATTTGCATTGAGATTCTACAAATCAATTAATATAAAAAACTACTACTATAATTGTAATACATGATTGCATGCATGTAGACATAGTAACATGTAGTATTATACTCTTCTTATATGATACTATCCATTGTGATTAGTCTTAAATGGAAAGAGTAATAAATCTCCTATAGTAGTCAACAAATGCTAGGAGAGGATTCGTTTTTTTTTTTTGAACAGGAGAAGGGTCCAAAGGACCCGAAGCTTCATTTAAGTCGGTAGGTTACAAGTTACAAGCAAGACCCAGAAAGAAAAAGAATTACACAGCTGTCCTTGCTTTTTGCGGAAAGGACCTCAGAGAAATTTTGGAAATGCGATCAGGTCCTTCCCTGCCGACACCATTGTTGACCTTGCAGCGACGGCCAGCTTCTCCACTCCGGGGACGAAACCACTTGGTGTGGAGGCGGTGTTGAGTGTCGTGCTGAAGGCAGGAAGTCCTCCAACGCTGGAGGAAGAAAGATCATGTGAGTACCAGCTCATCAGGCGCGGAGTGGCCCCGTCGGCCGGAAAAAGCAACGGCGATGAAAGCCGCCGCTTGAGAATCTCCGCCAGAGAAGCTTCGCCGTCTTCTCCGCCACCTCCAGATCCTGCCGTTTCCCAATCTTGGTCGCCACCACGGCTACCAAAACGGAGAGGAACAACATCATCCAGGGGTAGCACCACCAGGAACCACCACCTTGTCGGAGAAGAAAGAAAGGCGCCGCGTTGCTTTCCCCTTCGCCTCCACAACCGGCCAAGAGAAGCAACCGCGAACCTTTAACCCCGTCGTACCACCTCTCCCCCTCACCATCATGGCCGGCCAGGAGAAGCTTCACAACGCAGATCTTCCACACCACACGGTGGCCATCAGCCTCTGCTTTATTATGGGGAGCGGTGCTCCAATCCTCTGCATCATGCTCCAACCAGAGGAGCAAAAGAAGCAAAAGAAGGATCCCTAGGCTTGAGATCTGGCTGGGGAGATCCCAAAATCGCTCCATCTACTGGAAAAAGATCCCACTATCGGCAAGCAGCCACAACTACATCTACTATATACACAGCGGGCAACCCCTCCTTCTCTTCTCCAGACGGCGGCGCCGCCGAAGTTGAGTCGGAGGAGCTCCCGGGAGAGAAGGTTGAGGCTCAAGTTACTGTAGAAGGGTGAGAGGGAGGAAGGGGGAAATGGGCGGTATCGGATTCTGTTGAAAACTTGAAACCAACGTGCAGTCTGTCACAGACCGATCAAACTGAATCAAGGGGAGTATACTAGTCATCGAGAAAATGGCGAGAAGCTCTTCCTCTAAGGGCATCTCCAACGGGGCGATGCATTTCAGACGCCCAAAAGTGGTCGGGAGCGTCCGTTTGCGTCGCCCCGCGGACATATTTTGTCCGAGTGTCTGTTTGCGTCTGGGTGTGCGTCCACCGCGGCGATCCATTTTTAGATTTGCAAGGCATTTTAAAAAATAAAAAGTAATACATTTTAATGCATAAAAACTATACAATGTAGATCTAGAAGACTAGACTACTTGCTTCCGGACGGGCCGGCACCGTCGTTGCGTCGCTCCATCGCCTGCTTCTCCGCCGCCTCCCGTGCGGCTGCTATGGCTCGGTGCGCCGCCGCGTCCTCTTGCAGGCACTGCTCCAGCCTCGCGCTCGCGGCGTCGTCCTTGAGCGTCTCGAAAACTCGACGATAGCCCTCTGCTCCGCCGCCCTCTCCTCCGGCGTAGGCTCATCAGGGTCATCGGAAGACCAAGATATCTCGGAGTCGGAGTCCTCTGCGGCCGCGGCAGCCGCTAGCCTGCACTGCTCCAGCTCGGCGTCCAACACCGCGTGGCCCGCTAGCTCCTCCTCCGCTTCCTGTGCCGCGAGTGCCAAGGCCTTGGCGTCCCTGGCCGGGTCGAGGAGGTCGCCCGTGCTGTCGTCGGAGTCTAACTCCTCGGAGCTCGAGGAGGCGGGGGGTGGTGGAGTGGGAGGTGAAGGTGGAGGCTGAGCGGAAGCAGCCTGGCCGCGTCCGGCGCTGCTCATGGTGGATCTGGTGGAGGCTGAGCGGAAGCGGCGGCTAGGGTTTAGTGGAGAGGAGATGAGATGAGATGCTCGCGCCCCTGTTTATATAGGTCGGAGGCAGGGCGACAGCCGCGCCACGCGTGACATCGCCATTACTACGTGCGCAGAGGTAGGCGACGGCCGCGCGCCACGCGAGGCATCGCCATTTACGCGGCTGCAGACTGTCGAAACGACGCCCCAGCGCCAGTACTGGCGGAGAAGACGCATCGACGCTGCGTCACTGCCTGGTGGGCCAGAAAAAACGTCCGCCAGACGCGAGCGGACACTTTCCGCGTCCGCGGAGACGCATCCCGGGCGCATATTTGGGCCAGATTTGCGTCTCCGCGGATGGCCCGGTCACTTTGCGTCGCCCCGTTGAAGATGATGGCAGACGCATTTCCGGTCACGGCGGATGAAAACGATCGCTCAGCGACCGTTTGCGTCGCGCCGGAGATGACCTAAGCTCAAGGTCGATCTTGATTCTTTTTTTTTGAAACTTTTCCACCATATATTAGGTCAGCAAGCCCGCCTCATTAAAACCCTGCCAGTCCCTTTCGGTACCCTGGTTAGGGAAAGTGTGCGTCTGAAAACTTGCCGCCTTTAAACCTCCACAATAGTTACATCGTTTATTACAAAGGGTAAAAGAAAAGAGGGGGGTCACCCTCCCAAATGAAGTTCTCCTTTGTTTGATACACATATTTCGCCAGTTGATGCGCCACTACATTAGCCTCCCTTAAGCGGTGTTGGAAAGCAACCCCATTCATTGTACTAGCATTCATGAAACTCTCAGCTAAGATTGCTGCATGCGGAGTCCAAACTTCAATTTTCCTGTTACAAGCTTGGATGAGCTCTAGTGAGTCTGATTCGATTAGAACCGAGGAAACGCCTAATCCCTGCAGAACCGAAGACCCCTCGATAGAGCTAGCGCCTCCGTCGCTGCTGCATCTAGAACATGATCAATCAGGCTGGCCATCCCCGCCTCAACTTCACCACGATCATTACGCAGTAACAGCTCCCACAGCACCGCTACCATCCACATAAAATGCCGCATCAATGTTGAGTTTCAATTTTCCCGCTGGAGGTTTTGACCACACAATCTTCTTAGGTCGAACTGCACTTTTTTGCCCCGCTTCAAAGTTTGCTGCTAAAGCATGGATAGCAAAGGCAGTTCTATTTGGTGGCGCCACAGAACCATCATGTACCACCTCCCTGCGCTGCCACCATATATACCAACACGCCACAGCAATAGACTCATGCAAACTTATCAAATTTAAAACGGGTGATGTACCTTGTTTGATTCGTAGAATATTCTCCATAATTACTGAACCTGATCGGTCCATAGAAGCAGCTTGATCGATATACTCCCGCAGTCCCAGTTCCTTCCAAACTTTCCTGGCTCGGACACACGAGAACAGCAAATGACGGACGTCTTCCGCCCCTTGTTCACAGATCGGACACTGAGAGTTGACCTTGACATGTCTAGACGCTAACACAACCATCCCTGGAACAACACCGTGTAATGCCTTCCACATAAAGATTTTAATCTTGCTTGGAACTTTTAATTTCCACACAATCTCCCACACCGGATTAATATTCGAATTACCTTGGCCGTCCCTTCTTCTCGTCTTTGTGCCAAACTGATGCTCCCACTCCGCATAGTAGGCCGAACGAACCGAGAACTTGTTTGTTTTTGTTAAATGCCAAGCCACAAAATCCTCCGATAAGTGATCACTAAGAGGAATTCTAAGAATACTTTCCACGTCAACTCGGTAAGAAATTCTCCTCGAGCAAATTTAGGTCCCATGAATTTGTAATCGGATCAATAAGGTCTTGAACTGTTTTCAGCAGAATATGCCTCCGCTGTGTAAATACCTTCCTTGTAGGGCTATTTGGAAGCCAATGGTCTTTCCAGATATTCACTTGGCTCCCCGATCCAATTCTCCAAATGTGACCACGTTTGAAAGTTTGTAAGCCCGCAATAATGCTCTGCCATGTGAAGGAAGAATTACTCTTTGGACCTGCCATTAACGTGATTGCCGTGTGGATAGTACTTTGCCCTAAGAACCCGGGCACATAAGCTCTCTCGGGTTCGAAATTAACCTCCAACATTGCTTTGCAAGCATTGCTAAGTTAAAAGAGTGGAGATTCCGGAATCCCATACCTCCAATATTCTTTGGGATACACATCCTCCACCACGCAAACCAATGCATCTTCTTCTTCTCCTCCGTATCACCCCACCAAAAACATGACATGGCATCGTTAATCTCTTTACAAAGCTGCTTTGGTAATTTGAAAACGCCCATAGCAAAAACCGGGATAGATTGTATGATCGCTTTTAATAATACTTCTTTCCCACCAAGAGATAAGAATTTTTCCTTCCAACCTTTTAACCTCTCAATTATTCTTTCAAGGAGATAGATAAAACTGTCCGTCCGGTCAAGACCAACCATAGCCGGCAGCCCCAAATATTTATCCGAGATCGCCTCTGTCATAATATTCATTGCTTCACAGATTTCAGCTTTGTCCTCCACCTTCACGCATGGGCTGAAGAACACACTACACTTTGCCTCGCTGACCATCTGACCCAAGCTTGCGCAATATTCCTGTAAAACTCTTCTCAATGAGGTTGCATTAGTTACATTCGCTTTCATAAGTATAAGGGAGTCATCAGCAAAGAGTAAATGGGAAACTGATGGTGCATTTCTGCACACCCGAACACCTTCAATACCACGAACCTCCTCTTCATGAGCTAGAGCACTAGACAGGCCTTATAGGGCAAGATAGGATCCCCCTGTCGGAGACCCCTCGTAGGAATAAAACCCTCAGTCTCTTGATCATTATATCTAACTTTGTACTTTACTGAAGTTACACACGCCATCAACAACTCCACAAAAACATCTCGAAAACCAAGTCTCTTCAACATCTGATCTAGAAATCTCCACTCCACCCTATCATACGCTTTATGCATATCCAACTTAACCGCACGTAAACCTTCCTTCCCCTTCTTTTTATTTTTAATGGTATGCATGCTCTCATAAGCTAATAAAATATTATCTGTAATTAACCTTCCAGGAACAAAAGCACTTTGTACTTGAGAGATCACCTCGTCTAAAATGACTTTCAATCTAGATGCAATCATTTTAGATTATATAAAACATTGCAAAGGCTTATAGGCCTATATTGGGAAATTGTCTCAGGAGTTTGTACCTTTGGGATTAGGACTATTACCGTATCATTCCATCCCCTTGGAATCTCCTTCTTCCCAATCGCATCAAGTACCTCCTTGGATAGAACATCACCAAGAATACCCCAACACTTCTTAAAAAAGAGCGCATGTAACCCATCTGTTCCCGGAGCTTTCATATCTCCAATCGAAAAAAGAGCACGTTTCACATCCTCCTGCGTAAAGGGTTTACACAACTCATCATTCATCACTGCTGTCACCCGTGGGGTCACCTTATCAATCAGATTTGGGTCCGGCTCTGGCACCTCCGTAGTAAACAGCCCAGCAAAGAAACCCGTAACCAATGGATTTAGTTCAGTTTCTCCCTCTTTCCAGCTACCATCATCCGCCTTCAGCCGCTTAATTCGATTCCTCTGGCGGCGAGCACTTGCGAAATTATGGAAGTACCCTGTATTTCTGTCGCCATGTTGTAGCCAATTAACACGACTACGCTGAGCCCAATGGATCTCTTCCTGTTCTAGCAATTTTTCAATTTCAGCTGTGAGCTCCTTCTCTCTAGCAATATTCGCATCAGATAACTCCTTCCTAAGCACATTTTCCAAATCCCTCTTTACAGATTTGATCTTGATTCTTGACTCTTGAGAGGGTTTCACTTTTGTCTCGTCTCGTATTTCCAACCCTTCGAGAAACATTGGACGGTCCAGATTGATCACGCGAGCCCAGGGTTTCCATCATCACTTCCCACCACGCGAAACAGCGACTAATCCCTTCGCGCTAGATCCAGCCCATGGCCGCGGCCGCCGCCGTCGCGTCGCCCGCCGACTGGACGGTCGTGCGCCGCCGCGGACGCCGCCGCCAGGGAGACGCCACGGCGACCGCCTCCCACCCCGAATCTCCCCCGCCGCTCCCGTTGACCCCGGTCCCCTGGTCGCCCTCCGACCCGTCCCTCGACCCGGCCCGCGTCGCCCGCCTCCTCGACCGCGCCCGCGCCGCCATCTCCCGCGTCGAGGCCTCCCGCCTCTACCGCCGCTTCCTCCTCCCGAGCTCCCCGCTCCGCCGCCGGCTCGCCCACCTCGCCCCCGCCCGCCTCTCCCTCCTCGGCGTCGGCAGCTTCGAGTCCTCCCCCGCCGCGCGCCTCCAGCTCGCGCTCGCCGCCCTCCTCCGCCGCGACCTCCTCCCGGGGTCCGCCACGGCCGACCTCTTCGACCCCGTCCTCTCCGCCGTCGAGTGCGCCGCCGCCGCCGCCCTCGGCTTCGCCGTCCCGAGCCTCGACGACGGCGGCCGCTGCCGCGTGGCGGAGCCCACGCTCTTCTACATGCCGCACTGCGAGGCCTCGCTCTACGACGCGCTCCTCGACGCCAACTGGGCCCAGCTCAGCCGCGTCTGCGTGCTCGGCAACAGCTTCCGGCGCTACGCCCTCCAGGCGGAGGAGAACCGCTCGGGCCCCGCCGCCAAGGCCAAGCTCGTGCTCCAGGCGGAGCGGTTCGCGTGGGAGGAGCGCGTCGACGAGGCCGGGGACGTGGATGAGGACGACGGGTTCGCCCGTGCCTTCAACGAGACGAGCTGGCATTTCTTCGAGGTGGACGACCATGTCGACCAGAGGAAGGAGATAAGTCCCGAAGCTTTGTCTTTCGAGAAATTGTCACTGTGATTCTGTGAATTGTATTGTACCTGATTGCACAAGCATTCAAAGATTCAGAGCTGAACATCTTAGCAAAGTTTGACACTGTAATTCAATGAGCTGTATTACTCGATTGGAGATGCATCCAAAGATTCAGAGTTGGACATCTTAACAAAAAATGTATCACTGTAATTCATGAATTGTATAACTTAGTTGGAGATGCATTCAAAGATTTAGCACTGTAATTCAGTGAATTGTATTACTCGATTGGACATGCGTTCAAATATTCAGAGTTGGACATCTTAACAAAATGTATCACTGTAAGTATATGAGATTGGAGTACTTGATTGGAGATGCATTCAAAGATTCAGAGTTGGCATCTTAAACAGAATTTTGTGTTTGCTTCACCTTAATTTGCAATGAGCAAGAATGGATCGTGCGCATTGTGTCATTCTTAGGAATTCAGAAACTAAGTGATCCTCCGATTTCTGGCTGTGGCCCAATGCGTTAAGAAAACAAACTCTCCGCATATAGTGTTGCATGTGTCATTGTGAGGATGCTCCGGTGTCTCATGAGGTTGTTTTGTTTAGTTTTCTGCTGTGAGAATTGGTACTTGGCTGTGGCCCAATGCGTTAAGAAAACAAACTCTCCGCATATAGTGTTGCATGTGTCATTGTGAGGATGCTCCGGTGTCTCATGAGGTTGTTTTGTTTAGTTTTCTGCTGTGAGAATTGGTACTTTGCTATAATCTGTATGCCCCTTTATACCTCCGAGATCATTTACCGGCCCTGGTTCATTCAGTCTAATCGACTTGGTCCAAAGCTGGGAATTTCACTGGTTACCAAATTACCCATTTTCACTATTTCCTGGTAGATGTGCGTTTGTAGAAAATGCACCAAAGTTAGTCTGGATCTGTAGCACTCTTGGCTACTGTTGCATGAAAGTTATTCTTGATCTGTGGCAATGCACAAAAGTTAGTAGCTTGGTTGAATTATGAACTCAGAATGGTTCAATATGCTCCCGGGTTCAATTTGTTGGTACCTGAATTTAGTATATCTCATTATATGCATAATAATGTGAAGTTGTCCATATGAAGTACAAATATTTGTTTGCTGAGCCTCTTCGGTTTTCTTGATAAAGGGATGATAACCTAGGTGGCAATGGCATAGGTAATTCTCCTTGATTTTTATTATTTCCTTCTATAATATGGATGTCAAGTTTGATGTGACTTGTGTATGTGTTGGTTTAACAGCGGAGGAGCTCTAGGGAGGCAGCGCAAACTTGCTCAGCTCCAAGAATGTTTCGTCCTGATGGACTGCATGCTTCCACTTTGTTTGTTGATTTTGGGCGGCATGAGATGATATTTGCTTTAGAGATGGATGTTTTTTTTTGTTGATTGGGCATGGCAGCTCCCGGATAGCATACATTCTCTATGCATCATGAGTCAGGTGACATGTGTTTTTTCCCCTTTTGCTCTAATTGCTGCGCTATTTTAAGTCATCATCCATTTGACATTAGCTTAGTAGTCATGCATCATGAGTTAGGGAGTGGTGTTGATGTACTTACGTAGAATGTCGATACGTAAGTGCGGAAATTTTTGTTCTAATTTTTTTGACATTTCAAAATGTTTTTCTGGTGGCTGGAGCATATGCTCCCATGTGCCGAATTGAGTTTCTGAGTTAGACTCAGTTTCAGAAATGGTAACTGAATAAGCAACCTAGATATTTGCTACTATCTGCAGTCATGCTGAATTTTCAGAAATGGTAACTGAATAAGCAACCTAGATATTTGCTACTATCTGCAGTCATGCTGAATTTTCAGAAATGGTAACTGAATAAGCAACCTAGATATTTGCTACTATCTGCAGTCATGCAGTCATGCTGAATGCGATATCAAATGCTGAATGCGAGATTAGTTTCAGGAAAAGAGTACTCCGTGAGGTTGGATTTCTGAGTATTTCCAAGCCTAAACACAAAAGTGTTGAACTAGTGGGCTCTTTTCCTCTCCACCTGGCGGCCACACTAAGGTTTAGACTAAGGGTGTGCCTATGTCTCAGCTGAGATTTTCTTAAGTCAAGTGTAACTACAGTGCAACTCGGTTCAGTTGCACATTTCTGTCGTGCAATTGCAATTTTTAAACAGAAAACTGCAACTCAAAGCACATTTTTGTAAGTGACTTAGACTTAAGAAAATTTGACATAGCAAAACCGTTAGACTAAATGTGGATACGCAATTCACTCGTCGAATTCACACATAGAAAGAAGGTCCCGATCATCGTCGCTGCTCGCCCCGTCGCTATCGTAGTATATGCAGTCCTCTTGCAGCGCACTCATGCGCTCCGCATAGTGATCGCTTCTCTGGATGATGTCCTCGTTCCGGTGCAGCTGCCGAACCTGCGTCCCGCCGCGCGCCGCCGCTTCGAACTTGTTGTCACGGCCGTGGAACTCCGTCGACGCCGGGTGCACGATGTTGCCCCCTTTGCTGTCGCAGTACAGGCACCGGACCAGAGAGGCTCTCGGTGGCGGTATGCCCACCGGGACGCACATCGGCGCCTGCTCCTCCTCGACATCGTCGTAGTTGCGGCACTCGGCGAAGAACAGCACCGGCTCGACGCCGCCGGTGCTTGTCGTCGCCAGGAAGTTCATGTGGGAGCGGTCGTATCTGTATGGGAGTAGATGGGCCAGGGAGGGGATGAGGGAGGAAGAAGAGGCCACTGGACACCCAGCCGGACCCGATGGATCCGGATCGATGGCCGCCAGGCCGACGCACCTCCCCCCGCACGAGAAGTCGCCGGGGAAGCCGGAGTCGGCGACATGGATGACCTCGCACCACACAGAGCATCCCTGCGCCGCGCCGCCACCGCCCCACGGCTGCGAGGGAGGGCCCGCCGCCACCGTTCATCACATGGGCTTTGCTCGGCGACGAGACCACGGCGACGGCGAGGGAGGAGGCTAGATGGATGAGGGTCGAGTGGATCTACGGTTATCGCCCCCGAGTCGCCGTTGCGGGACGGGGGAGGGGGGGGGGGGGACTGCTATCCTTTTATGGACCGAGGGAGTAATAGATTTGAAAACTATCCCAGATAATGTGTTTCTAAAGTAGTAGTATCTTATGCAGATAGCTACACTGTTGGTCGAACACTTTTATTTCTATTTTATTATGTGCTTACCAAATTCATTATTTTTTGTTTGGTAGTTCAAAGCAGAGGATACTTGAAATCTTGTTAAGTCACCCGCATGCCCTCATACCAAGGTTAGTAGTCCTCACTTTTTTTGGTCAGTATGTATGTTCTATTTTTTCAGCTGTATATTTGATCGTAATTTTTGTTGTTGTATTTGTTTGATAGGTTTAATATCAGAGGAACCGCCGGTAATGATGTATAGTGATCTTGGTATGCAAGTATGATGAGGACCATTTGGTGGCCTGCGCCGTTTGTTATTTGCTTCTTAGTGATGCTCCTGGTGTATTCTTATTGGAGGAAACGACACTACTTCAATATGTACTTACTGTGTTATTGAATGTCTTATGGCACCTAAAAGCATGATATTTACACACATTTATTTCTCTTTGCTATGAATAAATGGTTGGATGGAAAAAATGTTGCTCCTGTGTTGTACATGTGTTATCTATAAATAGTTGCATGAAAGTTTTTATTTTCTATAAAAAGATTGCTTATACAGGTTTAAGGACTGTAGAAGACCTAGTGAATGGTTGGACAAATAAACAAACACAGTCGCACAAAACTTGTAGTTACAGTACTGTCTCGTATTTGTCTGTGCGTCGGGGAGGGGCGCACCGGATCATCTAGTCACCAGAAAAACAGCTTGTGGACTGCCGCCGGATGCTGGGCAAGGACGACAATCGCCGGGAGGCTGCAGCACCACTAGGCCCCGACATGGTGTAGGAGCACCGCGAGCGACCCTGTGTCGTCCTGTGCCTCGTCCTCGGAGCTCCCGCATGTGGAGTTTGGTTGAGTCGACCTAGGAGTGCCGGACACTGTACCATGCTGCCATCGGAGTTTGCTACGAGGAAATTACAGAGGCAGCTCGACCAACTCCTCCAGGATCGACCCGCGCGCGTGCGGTGGCGGTGGCATCTCGAGGATGGTACGAGGGCTTTTTTTTTAGACGGAAGGCACACAGTGCCCGACTTTAACTTAATAAAGCGCTGAGGAATGGTACGAGGACTAGCCAACAATGGCCTTTTTTTTTAAAATTATTGTGAATCCATTCATTCCAATTGAATATTTTGTAATCAAATCCTTCAATTCAAAGTTTTGAGATCTTTAAAAAAGTGGATTAATCGGACGAGGACAAAGAGAGAGTCCCATTCTACGTGTCAATACTAACGGCAAGAACAGTAACGAAAGTACAAGCCTGTCGGATAACTTTTTTCAGTATTCACATGATGCTATTCATAGCTGTCTCGACGGATGGATATCTAATATGTATATCCATGTCAATGGGTTTAATAAACTAGGCCATGATCACAAATGATGCCAGAACAAATTTTTAAATATCAATTTACATGGAAGTTTACACTTGAAACACAGTTGTTGCTTACTACCTCTCTCTCATCAAACTTGTCTCAGATTTGACAAATTTGGGTGTATCAAGATACATCCAAATTTTGACGAATCTCAGAAAACTTTCGTGGGAAGATCGAATGGTGAAGGTCAAGGTCAAAACTTCGATTCTTGGAACCCTTACCGAGGCATAGCAGCACCGACGTGGAATTCAGGTACCAGATATAAAAAATGGAGAGTAATGCACACTGCATGTGTACAAGAGCAAGACATTCTCATCATGCAAATGCTTTGACCCCGTCTCCTATGCAAACTTGGTGTATTTGTGTTGGTCCAAGCAGACAATTTGGATTTCTTATGCTGGCAGGAGGGCTTTATGTGAGGAAAAAAAATCCACGTGCTTTGTCATGAGGTGGTCTCATATGCGATCACTCAACTACTCAACCAAGTCCATCGAAGATTTGGTACTTTGCAGGGAGCAATTTCATATCCTCCCGATATTTCCCATTCGTTGAAAAGAGAGACAGCATCAATGAAGTAGTTGAAGCTTCAAGTGAGATGCTCTTCCCATCAACTTTAGACAAATAATCTCCGGCCTTGGCAATCTTGCCATTTTCCAACAACATTCTAATGATATCATTTATAAGACAGGAGCTCGGAGCACAACCAATCTTCTCCATTGATGAAAATATATTGTCAGCTTCTTCCAGTGATCCTTCTTTTAGAAGATTTTTTATCACTATGCTGTAAGTAAAGGCATTAGGTACCAACCCACTGTTTGATATTGCAGCAAACAATTTTTTAGCTTCTTCTCTTCTCTGAAGCTTGTACATTGCATCGATCATGATATTGAGTGTTTTGATATCAAACTTCACATTCATTTCACCTAATTTATGGAACAACGTGATTGCTTCGCCGGCACAATTATTTCTGCAAAGCCCTCCAAGAATTATATTGTATATGGAAATGTTGACAGTTATTCCACTTTGGATCATCTCACGGAACCTTTTCTTTGCATCATCAGTTCTCCCAGCACGAAATAACCCATCCAATATGATGGCATATGTGACAGTTGTAGGTTTAACTCCCTTATGCAGCATTTCTGCGAATAGAGCCAAAGCATCATCGACCCTTCCATTTATAAAATATCCATTCACAAGTGTACTATATGTAACAACATCAGGCTGAACAGCTGCTGATACCATGGCATCAAGTATTCCAAGTGCTGTATCCATCTTGCCGACTAAGCCATACCCGTCAATCAGTGAATTAAAAGTAATGACATCCGGCGTCTCACCAATGTGTATAACTAAGTCAAATATATCTTGTGCATCCACAACCCTTCCTTCTTTGCATAGACTGTTTATTACTGAATTGAAGAAGACGATGTTAGGACGAGGGATACCTTTGTTCATCATTTGAGAAACCAACTCTTTAGCTTTAACCAGATCACCATGTATACAACAACCCTGAATTAGGGACTGATAAACAGCATTGTTAGGTTGTATTCCCACAGCAATCATCTCATTGAATTTGTCAACAGCATCGGCCAGCCTACCCATTCTACAAAGTGCTGCTATTACAGTTGAATAGGTGACTACATTCGGAGTCACTCCTTGTTCCTGCATTTCTGCAAAAATGAGCATCGCTTCATCCATCATTCCACACCTAGCATATGCACCAATTAATATGCTGAAAACATGGCAGTTGGGTACAATATCGTTGTCTTTCATTGAGTTAAAGAGATTGATCATATCAGCGAAGCAACCTTCACTGGCATATCCATGTAGCAAAATAGAGTACGAGATGATATCAGGTTTGTGTCCCTTGGCAGCCGTGGAATTAAAAATTTCTGCAGCTTCTTTGCTTCTTCCATGCTTGCAAAGGGAGACCATGAACGAGTTGCAAGTAATAATATTTGGTACAAGACCCAGGCTTGTCATTTCTTTGAACATTTTAGCTGCCTCTTTCCACCGCTTTGATGTGGAATATCCATGGATTATGCAATTGTATGTCACATTATTCGGCCGAACACCATTATCAGCCATCTGCCGAAGGATTAGCTCTGCCTTGTCCATTGCTCTGGCCTTGCACAATGCATCAATAACCGAGTTGTATGTCGCCACACTGGGCACAACTCCTTGCCGCACCATTTCATGGAAGAGATTGCATGCTTTGCCTATCTCACCCTCCCTAAAGAAGCCATGGATGACCGTGCTGTATGACACCACGTCGGGGGAACAGCCACCTCCTTCTCTTGCCAGCGTAAGGAGCAGGTCAAGTGCTTGCTGGCTCCTTCTATCTTCACATAACCTCTTCAGAACTATGTTGTATGAGATAACATTGGGGACGCAACCCAGCTCAGACATCCTATGAAGCAGTACGTCCACAGCCTCATCTGTCCGTTTTGCATCGCAGAAGCACTTGAGGAAGGTGTTGGCGATGATCTGGTTTGTCTTCAGACCTATTTTGAGGACACGGCCGAATAAGGCAAGCCCAAGGTCCGGTCGACGTGCGCGGCAGCAGCAGTCCATGAGGATGGCAAAGGTGCAGACTGTGGGCGGCGCCACCTGCAGGCCGGCATCTTCTCGGCACACACGGTTGAAGAGAGCGACGGCAAGAGCGGGGCCGCTTCTGCGGTCGTCGTAGGACGGAGCACGTGCGAGCGCAGCAAGGAAGTCGTTGAGGGAGCGCTCGGGGACCGGGGTGGCTTGGCGCAGCAATTCGTCGAACAGGCTGTGTGCATCCTCCTGGCTGAGCGTTCCGGCGCGGGCACGGTCCGTGGCCGCCGCAAAGGCGGCGTGAGGTGACCAGGAACGTGATGGCGGCGAGGTGGAAGTGGAGGAGGAGCTGCGACGGAGGGGGCAGAGGCGCGACATCGGCGTTGTGGTGTAGTGGCGGAATCGGGGAAGTGGCGGCGCGTGGAGGTCTATAGGAGGAGTGGCGGAGGTGGATTCGGGAAATCGGCAGGGTGGAGGAGGATCGCCGGCGGCGTGCTGGAGCAGAGGCTAGGCGAGGCGTGGAGGAGCAGAGGCGCCGGCGGCCTGCTCGTACGCGGTGGGAGCTTGGAGTCGCACAACTGAAGAGTCACTTGGCATGAACGAGCAACTTGGTATTTGAGTCGCCAAAGAAAAATGGTTGGAGTAAACCATCCTCTACACGCGAAAAAATTTATTTCAATTGGGCTGGGCTATCTGTTAATTGAGAGTCTCCTTCCGATCAGTATCCACTCTCCGCTCTCCGCTCTCCCAGGTAGGAGGGTCCCACAGCACTGCTAGAGGAAAGAATGAGTGTCACGCCTCTTTTTCACTCGCTCAGCAAAGACGCGCATTTCTCCGTCGCGCGCGCGAGCATCCACAAGCTTCTTTGGTTCCTTCCACCAACGCGGCAGGGGCTTCCGTTCTACAAACAAATTATTACCAGGGTAGTAATAAACAAATAAAGGTTCATTCACATGTCAAACTGATAATTTCGGCAGCAAAATGCAACTACGATCATGAATAAACAAGTGCCAAGTCTACAATCACAACGGAGCCAGTTACGTTCAAACTCTCATCCTTATCTCTACAAACAAATTATGGAGTACAAAATCTAACGGCCAGCCACCATCACCACGATGCAATAACAAGAAAAAAAAAATGTCCACCGTCTTCATCCTTTTAGACAAGCTACCACTCTAATGCTGAATTAGTTAGTACATTTTACTTGCCCAAATGGACGACCAACTTTATGGCTTCTCAACTTCGCCTGCGCTTCATGGAACGGAAATATAAAACAATTGCTCCGGTAGCCACAACTGAACCTCACCAACACAACACAATCCCTAGATACAGCAACCATGACCCAAAATTGAAAAGATCATGTCCATCTGGCCGGCCGCCAAAGCCTCGACCACGTTCACTTCACCAGGGCCACCTAAGGGAGCAGCACGTACACCACCACTCCGGCTCCGCGCCCCAGCAGAGCTACCTACCACCACCGGTCCAAGAACAGGGCATCCTGCATTCATATAGCCAAATCATCAGGGTGAGCAAACAGTGAACCGACCACGTCACCATTTAGTTTCACACAACATGCTTCCAACACACATCACGTTGCAAAGTCTCTTTCTAGTGTACCCTAAATAACACTACCACTCCTCTACATACGATGCAAGGAATATGAGCAAAAGCAAACCCAACTATTATTCCTGCGCACAAACATACCATATGCTCCACGAGTAACCACTACTACTTTGCAGTCACTCTTTCAACTCTATAATTCATTTTGGGACTCAACTATCATCAGTGTGCTTTATTCAAACACAATTATGAGAACTACACAGAGTGGAGTTGCCGTGTAGTTCTAGAAACTCATCTTCTTGACAGATTGATAGCAAAGTGAGGACATGAAACCTCCATCCTGGACTCTACGAGCATGATGTTAAATGTTGAGAATATCAACTAACACGTGCAACAGCATGTTCGGCACTGCCAGAAATCACCCCAAAAAAAATCCACAAGCTCGCCAAATCTTCAGAGCAACAACTCTTCTTCTCTGATCAATTGTTGGTAGCAAGCAATTAACATTGGCGAATTTTAAGGACTGCATGTATGCTAGATTAAACTTTGTGTGCTTCTGTACACAAATAAATAAATAAATAATGCGGAATTATCATGTGCGGTAGCAATACCAAACCAAATACGACGAGTAGGCACATTGTCGAGCACAAGTGAGGAGTAATTCCTAAATAGCTCAGTAATGGAAGTACCTGAAGTTCCAGATTTCACAATGGTTTCAAGGTTCTTAATCAGATCATCCTTGGTCATACCAACACCCCTAACCCGAATGGACAGAATCTTGTTCTCCGTGTCCAACTTAATCTGCATTTCCATACATAAGATACATTAAAGCCAATCATCTCCAAAAGCAAAGGAGAGAATCAGAAAGCAGTCTCAGTTTTGCTATCCACCGTACCTTCACCCAAAACGTCTTGTTTGCGCACAAAGTAAATGGGGAAACTGATGAACAGAACTCAGAGTACTTCTTCACCAAGTCCTGCAAACCAAGTTCCCATTGTAAGTAAATTATAACATGAAATTCGTTGAAAGAAACACATGTGTTTCGTCATACAATGTCTTCACTACAACTACTGGCAGAAATAACTATGATAGCAAATGAGAAAAAGCACATTTTAGTTGACCACAGGCTATTCATTTCATGAAAACTGCATCATCAAGAAACAAGAATATTTCATTTGTTAATTTAAAATAGTACATCCCCTTGCTCAAAGTGCAGAAGAATTATCAACGTATATGAGGCTACTGGTTAGTCCAATTAGTATTCAACCTTGAATTAAAAGAACTGATTAAGCTCCTACTAAGACCATCTGCATCGAAATCTCCCACTCAAACAGAAATTGCCAGGATGGTGTTAAGTGTTAACCAACGAGGATGGCCTCAGCACAAGCACATCAAACAAATAAATCCTATCCTAATCTCCTACACGGCACAACTAATTAAACAGAGAAGACCATGGTGCATTCATCCACTCGTCTCTGAACACCCAATGACGCAATTATTTTTGAAGCATCCGATGCGCTCAAATTCCTACAAAATTAAATCCCCAGTACCTTCATGAACATACAAACTGCAGCAACGAACATATACTAGAAATAGCATGGCCAGATCGATTTTTTTATCACAATTCAGGAGAAGATCAGGGAGAGATACAGTCTGGTGTCTCACCGGCGGGATTTTACTTATTCCCGGCGAGCATGTCGTAGGACACGGCCAGGACGGAGCGGAGCCGCAGAGGAGGGCGCTCTGTCGAGGATGGCGACCCCGGGCTGCGCGTGGCGATGAAGCTGGCCACCCCGATGGAGCATGGCGAAGGAAGCGCCTTCGCCGGGGGGAGGGACCGGAGATGCATCGCAGCTCTGATGGCCGGCATCCAGCAGCCGCACCGCGCGGCCTGGGCCACGCGCCCGACGCGGTCCGGCGAGCTCGGCGGAGCGCCGCGCATCGTTGCACGTGCGCGCCGGCGAGCAAGCCGGCCGCGCCGATATGGTTCCGGCCTTCTTGGCGGGGCGCCGCCTGTCTCGTCGCGAGTAGGGAAGAGGAAAAATGGGAAGAGTTAGTTAGGGTTTGGGACTGATTGCGGCTGGTTTTGTTCCCGTGGATCATAAAGGGCCGGCCTGGGTTGGGCCAAATTTGCTACTGTATCAATTTCGCTTCAGACTGCGATTTTCCTATACCTATTTTTATTTTCCTATACCTGCGATTTTCCTATACGTTTCCCGCTCGTTTCCGCATATTCTATGGTATGTTGCATGTAGTCGTACCAAGCTCATTGCACTTTTTTTTTTTTGCAAAAAAGACCACCAATCTATTAATCATCGTCAACAACAATACAAATTTGTACGTAGTAGCTCCTACATATGTGTGGTGTACTCCAATGGAACCCAACATCCACTACTAATTTATATATTTCTTAGTGAATATATGTAGTGACCTCGCATCCGCCCTCACACTCAAATCCAAACCGTCTTCGGCCTCAAGTGTCGTCGTATGACCTTCTCAATGGTCTAGACGAACCGACCACCACCAACATCAAGCATGGAGGGCCCTCACACACCTTCGGAAATCGGCGCAAAACGACAATGCAGTAGAAGGCAACGACAATGGCGCTAAGTGGGCGACGCATGACGGCTACTAGCAATGATGCTAGGGTTCACCCCATGCCTCGGCTAGGGAGCGACGACTTGTTCTCGGCTCTATGAGTCATGCTTACATAGTTTTGTTAATTAACACATAAATTGCTAATATGGAGTTTACTAAGAATAGAGAGGATATAATGACCAAATCTAGGGTTTATGAATAATTCCATGAACCCTTCGTTATTGACATGTTCCAACTGCATCACGTCACGACCACCCAACGAATTGTACTCATAAGGATCTAGCTCCAACTGTAGCCATTGCATACTGAAACAAGTCAAGAGTCGTGGCCTGCTAGGGGTGACAGTTTGCACTCGAGATACCACGATTAATGGGATAAGTTCACCTTGGTGTCTCTCCAAGTATATTTTCCATGGCGCATGACACGGAGGCATGTCGACAGTTGAGACATTAGCGCCGCACAAAGCTATTCATGAGTATTTAGCTCAATACCCATTAATTCTGACTAGACAAATCGCATAGTATTCGGTCAGTTATAACCGAGGAAATCTCAAGCTATCCTTCCTAGCCAAACATCAACTATGTTAGCCCCCATATATATTCCCATGAGGCTCCATTAATCTAGCCCCAGTCTTGCTCGAACGACAGAGTAGGGCCGAGGCGGTGATCGACTCAGTTCTCGAGGCCGCAGAAGCAGTGACACCGTAGGGAGGGGGCACAAGAGGCCAAATCAACCAAGGGGCCAGGGGTCCGGAATTCGGTGGCCTGAAGCTTGCCAGAGAAGCTAGCCGAGTAGCCGGATTTCATAATTTTACCAATCTTAGTGTCATTTATTTATGTGTTAAACAAATTTGAAACTTAACGTTTTCGAGTTGGATTTTTTCCTTGAGTTTGAATACCCATTATCGACAACTTGTGCCTGCCCATGAGTTGAGAGACACGCATAGAGGCGGGAGGCCTAGCTTCGCATCTTCGCCGATCGCCGAGCCCGAGTCATTTGTCCTAGTGGCAGCGGTGACGCTCATTCACGAATTCATGTGTCAATGTGATGTGTGTGGTTGGGCAGTTGGCATGGGAGGAATACGAGTACGTAGATGAGATCGTGTAGAGGAACCTAGTCAAACATCAAAGTCGCCTATACATGCTTCTCACGTGGTTAGATTGATTGATTTTCTGCTTGGCCTATATATATGCTTCAATACGTATGTGGCACTTTGTCCTTGGCCCTTGGCTAATTGTTTGGGCCCTTCGTGTCACTTCTCTTTGCCAAGATTAAATGGTTTGTGTTTCATAGATATATTAACCCCAAAAAACTAATACAACCCTGAATGCATAACAATGGGTGTAGTTTGTGCCTAGCATAGGGGTGGCTTGGCTCCCGCTCCCGTTCGCCTTGGACCCACCGCCTCTGCGTCTTGGGACGACTAGACGTGGTGATGCCACCTCCGTGGCTTCAGATGGTGGCGGTCTGTGCATGCATAGTGACGCCATCCTTTGAACTCCTTGGTGCTCGGATGGTGGCGGTCGGTGCACGTCAAGTTCTCGAAAATGTAGCAGCGATAGTACCGCCAGTGGTTGTTGTGGCCGTGGCTGCTGCCGACGAGCTTCTCATTGTCACCGGTCGTCTGATATTAGCTTGTGCGGGGTGGAGGAGCTCAAATTCATACCTAGCAATAATGTTATGACTCAAGCAACCCGAATGAAAGATTTGTATATTCGGGAGTAGTAGTCATGTCGAATGCTCAGGTTATACAAAATTAATCTTTTGAGTTGGAGGTGTGCGATTATTTTCGAGGTTGAGTGAGCGGCAATATTTGGCTGCAATCTCGCGCCCACCCCTGAATCCGTGGAGCCAATTAGATAAGACAAATTGCGCTAACGCAGATCGCCGCCCTGTTAAACTCGTTCCGAGCCGTCCATTTGGGCTTAATCCAACGGCCGGAGCCTCATATCAGCTCCCGAAGAGACGCGCTACTTGCTGCTACCAACCCTAATTAAAACACTAATAATTGCGTTGCTGAAACCAAGAGCCCTACTCATCTGGTCAAAAAAAAAAAAAGAGCCCTACTCATACTCGATCCCATTTCTCCTCGCTGTGCACCCAACTTCTCCCCGACGCCTCCTCTCCATCTCGCCGCCGGCACAGTCCCTCCGCCGCCTGCCCCTCGCGCCGGCTCCTGCCTCGATCCCTCGCCGACCACCCTCCACCGCTTCCCTGATTCTTCACCGCAGCGCCGACCTTCCTCCTCGACGCGCCCGCCGGCCGCCGCCATCCTCGCGGGGCTCCTGGTGGTGGCCGCCCAAGCCATGGATGGGGACAACACGGGCGCGAGACCGTGGGTCGATGGAGGAAGTCCTGGTGGTGGCCTGACCGGGCTGCTGCAGCCGGCGACCACCTCCCCACGCCGGCAGCATCCCTGGACGCCACCCCCCTCCCCGTCCTGCTGCACCTCCCAGTGAGCTACTTCCCCCCGTCCTCTTCCTCCAAGATAGGTTAAGTACACCCAAAAAAATGAAAAGGAGATTTAGCAGTAGCGTTGAAATGGTGATGAGATTGGGACGGGGCTGGATATGAATCTGCTGGCGATGCAAAACTTGCCTTATTTTGCTCAAGAACTCAACCGGCGTTATGTCATTGCTAGGCAACACAACTATCGTGACTTGTCAAAATCGGCCCGACTCATTGATTTCTCCTCTGCCATGTTTCATAAGATTGGAAATTAATTCCAGTTTTTCTTTCTTTTGCCAAATTCAGTGCGGCCACACAACAACTAGTCCATACCTCCTTCTAAATCCTGGTTCCTTTCTCATGTTGAATGAATCCCTTGTGCCATCGAGCCGCCATGACATTCTAGGGTTAGAGTTCGGTCCCGATGTATGCACGGCGATTACTCAGATTGTTAGCCGACCAATCTTGTGCAGGAAATAAAAACACTCCTAACCCATGTCATTTTATTTTGTCAAAGAAAAAAATAAAGCGTTGGCTGATTCCTTTTATTTTATCTGTATCCATATTGTTACTAGTAGCACATAGCTTCAAGTGTTGTGAAGGTGCTTTGGTTCCTGAGGAAGGTTGGCCTAGAGATTTTTGAAGACCGTCCTGCTCGCGCACATACGTCCTTGATTGATTTTTGTTACTTTTATTTCCTGTTAATGGATGAATATGGGCAGGCGGTAGAGAGAAGCATGCCATGTCTACAAATGGGGAAATCTGTTTTCGCTCGATCAGAAACTTTTCGCCTTGCCATGTCTACGAATGGGTTCTTTTATTCTTTCAAAGTTTTCTGCTTATCATTCATAGGTGGTGATGAAACTATCATTCTTGTTTGAAGTTACTTCTGCAAGTTGTTTCGGTTTTCTCTAAAGGTTTCCTTACTAACTTGTTGCATCTACCTGTGGCTGCAGCTTCGCGCGCTGCCTATAGAAACCTGGGGTTTCTGGCTGGGCATCGACATTGGCGGCGGATGCATCCCTGTAGGCAGTCTTCCACTTGTCTCTGGTACCGAAGTAGACCTGTGGTGACCTTGCTTGGCAGCGGATGAGTGGCGCTGCGGGTGACGCCAGAGAGGACACTGCTGTCCCGTCCTCGCGTCCTGCTCAGCATCAACTATGGCGATGAGGTAGTCCATCTCTCTTCAACCCTACAGGTTTCCTATGTGTGGTTGGTGCAGATGGTGATATGCTCTGTGTTCTTTCCAAATGCAAGGAATAGTCTAGGCGAGAGCAGGATTTCCGTAAAAAATCTTTCTAGGAAAATTTATGTCTTGAGGCCAGTGTGGATGTATGTACATGTTTGCACAATGTTCAGGTTCCGCACATGTTTTCTGTAGTTTGCAGCAGCTGTGTAGACAACTAGTGGCTTTGTGTTGTCACCTGTGCCCCTTCATATTTTATTGTTATGTGATCATCTTACAATTGTACCTTCATACATGTAGTCTTGGGTAGAGGCTTTAGCCCCTTCATTTGGGTACGTGTTTTTGCTCTGTTTTGTACAATGGCGAGCCTCTGCTTCGCTTCTTACTCTTCTTTTCTTGTCGTGGAGGACTCTTGATAGGATTTTCTCTGGTTCTGCGTGAAGATTCTTATGGCCAAAATCTTCTTTTCTCAACTTCCCAGGCATAAATCTTTGAACCACTTGTTTGGTTGACTGAACAAAAAGAAGGAAAGCGCTTCATCTAGGTACATGCTATGTTCTGTTTTATACAAGGGTGAGTGTATGTTCTGCAAACAGCTTCTCCCTCTTCTTTTCGTGTTCTGGAGGATTCTTGGCAATATTTTCTTGGGGTTCCCTGTGAAGATTTTTGCTAGCAAAACCTTTCTTGTCTTCTCTTATGTGGTTCATTGTGAAGATTTTATTTGGTTCAGTGCGAAGATTCTTACTACCAAAGCCTGTCTTTTCTTCTTTATTTGCCTTCTCAGGCATAAATTTGGACCACTGTTATTTTAGGATAAATAAAAATAAGGATTCTCTGTACCAGACAGTTTTATTTGTTTGTGACCAAGTGAACACCACACCTCTCCGTGTAATACACAATGCTGCGATTTATGTGCTTCATACTTGCAGAGTTACAGTATATCATCGGAAGCACCAATATTAATTTATTTTAATCTGCATACTTTTTATTCAGATATATGAAACATATCCTAATGTTCTGGTCTAGGGTAAAAGTAAATGTATAACCTTGTTCCAAGCTGGAGTAAAAATTCACATCAACCATTTTTGTATGATCCAAATACAAATGTCATCACTACTTCGTACAATATACTAGTACATTGGCATAATGGATACATTATCCTTCATCTTTCTTGTGAACAAAGTTAATATTCTGGTCATGGATTTTTAAATATTTTTTCAAGGAGGACGATAAATGGATAGCTATGTTGTGCTGACTTACTTTTGTGTTATTAGTTAAACAAGAGCTCCCTTAATTCCTGTAGTCCCTTCATTTGGGTATATATTTTGCTCTGTTTTGTACAAGGGTGAGCTTCTGCTTGGGTTCGTGTTGGATTCTTTCTGAAGATTTTCCCTGCTTCTGTGTGAAGATTTTTACTACCAAATTCTGCCTTTTCTTCTTTTGCCTTCCCACGCATAAATCTTTGAATCTCTGTTTGTATAGAACAAATAGAAATATGGAAAAAAAATGCTCTAGACTAGTCAGTGTTATTAGTTTGTGACAAAGCGAGCAGCACACCTGTTGTCTGTGCTTTTGTTATGCGTAATGATGCATTTTATTTGCTTCATATTTGCATTATATTATTATTATTGGAAGCAACAGTATTAATTTATACTAATTTGCACACTTTTTAATCTGATTTATACCAGATATCCTAACATTTTGGCCATGGGTAAAAAAATTGTATAACCTTTTTTCAAGCTAGAGTAAGTATTCACATATTTCATTATTATGATCAAAATACAAATATATCATCCTTAGTTGCTAAAGTATACTGCATTTGCGTAGTGCATACATTATCCGTTATATTTCATTTAAACAAACTAAATATATGATCCATGACTCTTGTTTGTTATTTTGAAATTAATATTGTTTTCTATTTTGTACTAATCTTCTTCTCTTTTACCCCTTGCATTTGCAGAGAGCTCGTTTTGTACTCTCATAATGGAACCCCATGATGGAGAGGCTGATTAGTTGCCAACACGACCTCCTCTACCTCCTAGCGTGGTGCCCATCAAAGCTTTAGATGGTGCTAAGGAATCACCACCAAGCAAAAAGCATATGAGGCTCCCAATAGCAATGAATGGATTGGGAAACAAAGGCCAGCCCATCCAACTCATCGCCAATCACTTCAAAGTCTCCATGAAAAGTTCAGATGAATTTTCCACTACTACTATGTAAGTATATGCTATGCCTTGTTCACCGACTAGTATTTTTTGGCCATATCCTTTTCGAGTTGTCAGTTCTATGTGATGTGTTCAAGTCTAGAACCTGTTATATGTATTGTGTTATGCTGTGTACCCTAAGGTGTTCATCCATGATGCATACCTCTTTTTTCTGATTGTATTGCTGTGCACTCCACCATAATCCATTTAGACCATAAGCTAGTATTTTTTCCATGTTTGTCTGGTATAACAACCTTACTTGATATACTTGTTGGAACACTATGTTAAATGTTGTGCAATTTTTCATACTAGTTATGGTAATTCCTTCCTGTAGAATTAACCTTGATAAGTATCTATAAATATGTCACTAGGCGAGCTTGACAAACTGCCACCATTTTTTGAATATTTGAATCTTGACAAACTGTCACTAGGTGATGCAAAACTTGCCTTATTTTGCTGAAGAACTCAACCGGCGTTTATACTACTAGTTTGCAGCTGAGCTATGCGTGGATGTCTTTGCTAGGCAACACAACTATGGTGACTTGTCAAAAGCGTGAAAATTATTTTCAGACTTTCTTTTGCCAAATTCAGTGCAACCACACAGCAAGTAGTCTATGCTCCTACTAAATCCCATTCATTCCCATCACGTTGAATGAATGAGTAACACTGGTGGACACATGCCACGGATGGAGCCGCCCTGATGTTCTAGGATTAGATTTGGGTCCCCATGTATGAGCGATGATTACTCAGATTGTTAGCGACCAATCTTGTGCAGGAAATAAAAACACTCCTAGCCAATGTCGTTTTACTCGCTCGTGGGGGAAAAAGAAAGCTCTGGCTGCTGCCTTTAATTTTATCTGTATCTATATTGTCACTAGTAGCACATAGCTTCAAGTGTTGTGAAGGTGCTTTGTTTCCTGAGGAAGGTTGGCCTCGAGATTTTTTAAAACCGCCCTGGTCGCGCACATATGTCCTTGAGTGATTTTTGTTACTTTTATTTCCCGTTGATGGATGAATGGGCAGGCGGTAGAGAGAAGCATGCCATGTCTAGAAGCGGGGAAATCTGTTTTCACTCGGTCAGAAACTTCTCACCTTATTATCATGTATACCACTCGGCTCTTTTATTCTTTCAAAGTTTTCTCCTTATCATTCATAGGCGGTGATGAAATTATCATTCTTGCTTGAAGATACTTCTACGAGCTGTTTTGGTTTTCTCTAAGGTTTCCTTACCAACTTGTTGCAGCTAACCGTGGATGCAGCTTCTCATGCTGCCTACAGAAACCTGGGGTTTCTGGCTGGGCATCGACATTGGCGGCGGATGCATCCCTGAAGTCAGGCTTCCACTTGTCTCTCGTGCCGAAGTAGACCTGTGGTGACCTTGCTTGGCAGCGAATGAGGGGCGCTAATGGCGTCACCAGAGAGGACATCGCTGTCCTGTCCTCCCGTCCTACTCATCATCAACTATGGCGATGAGGTAGTCCCACTCTCTTCAACCCTTCAGGTTTCCTATGCATGGTTGCTGCAGATGGTGATCTGATGTGTATTCTTGCCAAATGCAAGAAAGATGCTAGGACAGAGCAGGATTTCCATAAGAAATCTTTCTATGAAAATTCTGTGTCTTGCGGCCAGTGTGGATGCATGTAAATGTTTCCACACTGTTCAGGTTCTGCACTTGTTTTCTCTAATTTGCAGCAGCTGTGTTGTGTAGACAACTAGTGGCCTTTCTGGTGTCACATGTGCTAATTCATATTTTATTTTATTGTGATGCGATCATCTTATAAATGTACCTTCATTCATGTAGTCTTGGGTAGAGGCTTAAGCCCCTTCATTCCGGTATGTGTTTTGCTCTGTTTTGTAAAATGGCGAGCCTCAGCTTCGCTTCTTACTCTTCTTTTCTCGTCGTGTTGGTTCTGCGTGAAGCTGTCTTGTCTTCTTTTCTCGACTTCCCAGGCATAAATCTTTGAACCAATGTTTTTCTTGACTAAACAAAAAGAAGGAAAACACTTCATCTGGGTACATGTCCCTTTACTCCCTGCCAAAGAAAAAAAAAGAAAGCTTTGGCTGATTCCTTTTATTTTATCTGTATCCATATTGTTACTAGTAGGACATAGCTAAGTGTTTTGAAGGTGCTTTGTTTCCCGAGGAAGGTAGGCCTCGAGATTTTTGAAACCCGCCCTGGTCGAGCACATATGTCCTTGATTGATTTTTGTTACTTTTATTTCCTGTTCATGGCTGAATGGGTAGGCGGTAGAGAGAAGCATGCCATGTCTACAAGCGGGGAAATCTGTTTTCACTCGATTAGAAACTTCTCGCCTTGCCATGTATACGAATGGGTTCTTTTATTCTTTCAAAGTTTTCTGCTTATCAGTCATAGGTGGTGATGAAACTACCATTCTTGTTTGAAGCTACTTCCACGAGTCGTTTTGGTTTTCACTAAGGTCTCCGTACTAACTTACTGCAGCTACCTGTGGCTGCAGCTTCTCGCGCTGCCTATAGAAACCTATGCTTTCTGGCTGGGCACCGACATTGGCGGCAGATGCACCCCTGGAGCCAGCCTTCCACTTGTCTCTCGCGCCGAAGTAGACCGGTCGTGACCTTTGCTTGGCAGCGGATGAGAGGCGCTGCGGGTGCCGCTAGAGAGGACACACCACTATCTCGTCCTCTTGTCCTGCTCAGCATCAACTATGGCGATGACGTAGTGCATCTCTCTTGAACCCTACAGGGTTCCTATGCGTGGTTAATATTATGCTCAAGTATTTTTTAGTATTTTCTCAGGGAGAACGATAAATGGATAGTTTCGTTGTGCTCACTTACTTTTGGATTATTAGTTAAACGAGAGCTCCCTTAATTCCTGTAGTCCCTTCATTTGGGTATATGTTTTTCTCTGTTTTCTACAAGGGCGAACTTCTGCTTGGCTTCGTGTTGGATTCTTTGGGAAGATTTTCCCTGCTTTAGTGTGAAGATTTTTACTAACAAATTCTGTCTTGTCTTCTTTCGCCTTCCCACGCATAAATCTTAAAACTCTCTCATTTTATAGAACAAATAGAAATATGGAAAAAATGCTCTAGACTAGACAGTGTTATTAGTTTGTGACAAAGTGAGCACCACAACTGCTGTCTGTTCTTTTGTTATACATGATGATGCATTTTATTTGCTTCATACTTGCATTATATTATAGGAACAAACAGTATTAATTTATATACTAATTTGCACACTTTTTAATCTAATTTGTGATTTCTGAGACAACATTCTGAAAAACAGTATGTATCTTTGTGGATGTCTTACTAAACTTCCAAAGCACTGTTTTTTGGTTGTTTGGAGATGCATTCTAAGATTTAGCACTGTAATTCAGTGAATTGTATTACTCGATTGGAGATGCTTTCAAATATTCAGAGTTGGACATCTTAGCAAAATGTATCACTGTAAGTCCATGAGATTGGAGTATACTTGATTGGAGATGCATTCAAAGATTCAGAGTTGGCATCTTAACAGAACTTTGTGTTTGCTTCACCTTGATTTGCAATGAGCAAGAATGGATGATATGCGCCTTGTGTCGTCCTTAGAAATTAGAGGCGCACGTTTGATGCCCACGTTATTAGGGGCGCGGTTGACCTCGCCCGTGTTATCATTTGCGCGTGTAGGAAAGGAAAGCCTCGTTGACCAAAATCGATCCGTTCAGCTCGACAGAGACCTCAATCAATCAATCAAAAAACTGATTAAAAGAGACTCCTTTCTCGCACGCACGCGCGCACGTCCTGATCGATCGATACATGGATTTAGCAAATCAGGTACGTGCGTGCACCATTTATCTCAAGGAAACAAAAGGAAACAATTGCCTAGTACCGATTAGCAACTCACGTGCACCGGCCGGCCGAAAGCCAGTACCCAGTATTCCTCTTGTTTCAAAGCACGACGGATTGATCGATACGAAAAAAAGAGGTATGCATATAAGAGCATCCAAATATAGATACGTGGAGAAAAGGTCACATCATCATGAGCAGAAACCCTCACGTACGGATCGATCGATGAGATTGGTGGATATATATTACCTGATGGATCCCCCTCTTCGCGCGCGGACGGGAATCAGATCAACCATGAACTCGTCTAGCTGATCCAGCGTGCCGACCCTCTCTCCTCTTCTCTCCTCGACGAGCTGATCCAAATATATACACATGGGGAAAAGGTCACATCATCATGAGGAGAAACCCCCACGGATCGATCGATGAGATTGCTGGATATATATTACCTGATGGATCACCCCTCTTCACGCGCGGACGGTAATCAGATTAACCATTGAACTCGGCTAGCTGATCCAGCGCCCCGACGATAGAGTGTCCTCTCTCAACTTAGACATCCATACCGGGACAACATGGACAACAGATAATGGACTCCTCTTTAATGCATAAGCATGTGGCAACAATTATTATTCTCATATGAGATTGAGGATATATGTCCAAAACTGAAACTTCCACCATGATTCATGGTTTTAGTTAGCGGCCCAATGCTCTTCTCTAACAATATGCATGCTCCAACCATAAAGGTGGTAGATCTCTCTTACTTCAGACAAGACGGACATGCATAGCAACTCACATGATATTCAACAAAGAATAGTTGATGGCGTCCCCGAAGCATGGTTATCGCACAACAAGCAACTTAATAAGAGATAAAGTGCATAAGTACATATTCAATACCACAATAGTTTTTAAGCTATTTGTCCCATGAGCTATATATTGCAAAGGTGAATGATGGAATTTTAAAGGTAGCACTCAAGCAATTTACTTTGGAATGGCGGAGAAATACCATGTAGTAGGTAGGTATGGTGGACACAAATGGCATAGTGGTTGGCTCAAGTATTTTGGATGCATGAGAAGTATTCCCTCTCGATACAAGGTTTAGGCTAGCAAGGTTATTTGAAACAAACACAAGGATGAACGGTGCAGCAAAACTCACATAAAAGACATATTGTAAACATTATAAGACTCTACACCGTCTTCCTTGTTGTTCAAAACTCAATACTAGATGTTATCTAGACTCTAGAGAAACCAAATATGCAAACCAAATTAGCAAGCTCTAAGTGTTTCTTCATTAATGGGTGCAAAGTATATGATGCAAGAGCTTAAACATGAGCACAACAATTGCCAAGTATCAAATTATCCAAGACATTTTAGAATTACTACATGTAGCATTTTCCAATTCCAACCATATAACAATTTAACGAAGAAGAAACTTCGCCATGAATACTATGAGTAGAGCCTAAGGACATATTTGTCCATATGCTACAGCGGAGCGTGTCTCTCTCCCATGAAGTGAATGCTAGGATCCATTTTATTCAAACAAAACAAAAACAAAAAACAAACTGACGCTCCAAGCAAAGTGCATAAGATGTGACGGAATAAAAATATAGTTTCAGGGGAGGAACCTGATAATGTTGTCGATGAAGAAGGGGATGCCTTGGGCATCCCCAAGCTTAGACGCTTGAGTCTTCTTATAATATGCAGGGGTGAACCACCGGGGCATCCCCAAGCTTAGAGCTTTCACTCTCCTTGATCATATTGCATCATACTCCTCTCTTGATCCTTGAAAACTTCCTCCACACCAAACTCGAAACAACTCATTAGAGGGTTAGTGCACAATAAAAATTAACATGTTCAGAGGTGACACAATCATTATTAACACTTCTGGACATTGCATAAAGCTACTGGACATTAATGGATCAAAGAAATTCATCCAACATAGCAAAAGAGGCAATGCGAAATAAAAAGGCAGAATCTGTCAAAACAGAACAGTCCGTAAAGATGGATTTTATTAGGCCACCAGACTTGCTCAAATGAAAATGCCCAAATTGAATGAAAGTTGCGTACATATCTGAGGATCATGCACGTAAATTGGCTTAATTTTCTGAGCTACCTACAGGGAGGTAGACCCAGATTCGTGACAGCAAAGAAATCTAGAACTGCGCAGTAATCCAAATCTAGTACTTACTTTACTATCAAAGACTTTACTTGGCACAACAAAACATAAAACTAAGATAAGGAGAGGTTGCTACAGTAGTAAACAACTTCCAAGACACAAATATAAAAGAAAGTACTGTAGCAAAATAACACATGGGTTATCTCCCAAGAAGTTCTTTCTTTATAGCCATTAAGATGGGCTCAGCAGTTTTAATGATGCACTCGCAAAAGATAGTATGTGAAGCAAAAGAGAGCATCAAGAGGAAAATTCAAAACATATTTAAGTCTAACATGCTTCCTATGCATAGGAATCTTGTAAATAAACAAGTTCATGAAGAGCAAAGTAACAAGCATAGGAAGATAAAACAAGTATAGCTTCAAAAATTTCAGCACATAGAGAGGTGTTTTAGTAACATGGAAATTTCTACAACCATATTTTCCTCTCTCATAATAACTTTCAGTAGCAACATGAGCAAACTCAACATTATAACTATCACATAAAGCATTCTTATCATGAGTCTCATGCATAAAATTATTACTCTCCTCATAAGCATAATCAATTTTATTAGTTGTAGTGGGAGCAAATTCAACAAAGTAGCTATCATTATTATTCTCATCAAGTGTAGGAGGCATAGTATAATCACAATAAAATTTACTCTCCATAGTAGGTTGTACCAAAAGACCACTATTATAATCATCATAAATAGGAGGCAAAGTATCATCAAAGAAAATTTTCTCCTCAATGCTTGGGGGACTAAAAAGATCATGAAAACCAGCTTCCCCAAGCTTAGAACTTTCTACATTATTATCAACAATGGTGTTCAAAGCGTTCATACTAATATTACTACCGGCATGCAAATAAGATTCCATAGGTTTTTTAATTTTCGCATCAAACAATCCATGTTTTAAATCAGGAAATAGAATAAGAAGCTCATTGTTGTCCATTATGCCAAACTAGTGTAAACAAGAAACAAAAAGATGCAATTGCGGGATCTAAAGGAAATAGCTTCGAGCACAAACACAATGGCGCCGGAAAAGTACTTGTACACGGAACCGGAGTATGAGTGCCTTTTTACCTTTCCTCCCCGTCAACGGCGCCGAGAAAAGTACTTGATGTCTACGGGAGCTTCTATTCTTGTAGACGAGTGTTGGGCCTCCAAGAGCGAGAGGTTTGTAGAACAGCGGCAAGTTTCCCTTAAGTGGATCACCCAAGGTTTATCGAACTCGGGGAGGAAGAGGTCAAAGATATCCCTCTCAAGCAACCCTGCAACCACAAAGCAAGAAGTCTCTTGTGTCCCCAACACACCTAATAGGTGCACTAGTTCGGCGAAGAGATAGTGAAATACAGGTGGTATGAATAAGTATGAGCAGTAGCAACGGTGCCAGAAAAGTGCTTTGCCCAGGACAGTAAACAAGCAGTAGTAACGCAGCAGTAGTAACGCAGTAAAACAGTAAACAAGCAGCGATAGCAGTATTTAGGAACAAGGCCTAGGGATTAGACTTTCACTAGTGGACACTCTCAACTTTGATCACATAACAGAATAGATAAATGCATACTCTACACTCTTGTTGGATGATGAACACATTGCGTAGGATTACACGAACCCTCAATGCCGGAGTTAACAAGCTCCACAATTCAATGTTCATATTTAAATAACCTTAGAGTGCAAGAAAGATCAACACGACTAAACCAAGTACTAACATAGCATGCACACTTGTCACCTTCACGCCACGTAGGAGGAATAGATCACATCAATACTATCATAGCAATAGTTAACTTCACAATCTACAAGAGATCATGATCATAGCATACGCCAAGTACTAACACGAGATGCACACACTTGTCACCATTACACCGTGCGGGAGGAATAAACTACTTTAATAACATCACTAGAGTAGCACATGGATAAATTGTGATACAAAACACATTGCAATCATAAAGAGATATAAATAAGCACTTCACTACGCCATTCATAACGGTGAGTAAGTATTCTCCGAAATATAGCCTAAGAGACCCACACGGTGCACACATCTGTCACCTTTACACACGTGGGACAAGGAGTCTCCGGAGATCACATAAGTAAAACTCACTTGACTAGCATAGTGACATCTAGATTACAAGCATCATCATATGAATCTCAATCAAGTAAGGCAGCTCATGAGATTATTGTATTGAAGTACATAGGAGAGAGATGAACCACATAGCTACCGGTACAGCCCCGAGCCTCGATGGAGAACTACTCCCTCCTCATGGGAGCAGCAGCGGTGATGAAGATGGCGGTGGAGATGGTAGCGGTGTCGATGGAGAAGCCTTCCGGGGGCACTTCCCCGCTCCGGCGGGTGCCGGAACAGAGACTCTGTCCCCGGATCTTGGCTTCGCGATGGCGGCGGCTGCGGAAGGTTTTCCGTATCGTGGTTTTTCGCGTCGGGGTTTTCGCGACGGAGGCTTTAAATAGGCGGAAGGGCAGCCTCGGAGGGGGCACTGGGGCCACCACACCATAGGGCGGCGCGACCCCCTCCGGCCGCGCCGGGTGTGGTGTGGGGCCCCCGGGGCTTCCCTCGGCGGCTCTCGGGTGTTCGGAAGGCTCCGGGAAAAATAGGGACCCGGGTCTTGATTTCGTCCAATTCCGAGAATATTTCTTTACTAGGATTTCGGAACCAAAAACAGCGAGAAAACGGAAGTGGCTCTTCGGCATCTTGTTAATAGGTTAGTTCCAGAAAATGCACGAATATGACATAAAGTGTGCATAAAACATGTAGGTATCATCAATAATATGGCATGGAACATAAGAAATTATCGATACGTCGGAGACGTATCAGTCATCAAACACCAAAAAGGGGGAGATTGAAAGAACATTTCCCGCCCTTTTGGGTTTTGTGTGTTTGATGTCAACACTAGGTATATTTTTATGTGTGTTGATGTAGACAGGTACAAGATTTCAAGATATATACTTGGCCGGTGGTATGGTATGTCTGTCCTGAAGCTTCTGAAGGTTTTTCATTTCTGGCGGAAGTTCCGGCCCCAGCTGGCGGAACTTCCGCCCAGATGCTTCAGGCAGTGGCTTCTCAGCGCCGTTTTCTTTAGAGTTTTTGTTCGCTGCCGGAAGTTCCGGCGCAGAAGGGCGGAAGTTCCGGTCAGCGGAACTTCCGCCCAACTTCCGGGCAAGTTCCGGAAACCTCGCAATTGTGGCTCAGTATGTCCAGTATGGTTTTCTCGCAATTCCGGAACTTGGCCGGAACTTCCGGTCACCGGAAGTTCCGCCCTAGTTCCGCCCCAATCTCTTTCTGACCAGGTCGTCTGACGCGGAATCTTCCTGGCGGAAGTTCCGGTCCACTTGGCCGGTACTTCCGGTGCCAGCCGGAACTTCCGGCCCTCCTGGCCGGAACTTCCGGTGTTACTGAAAAACGTCCAAACGGTCAGATCCGAGAGCTCCAATCATATAAATAGCTCTCTTCTCCAATGGGACAAGTTGCTCAATCATTGCACCAAAAATCTGCCAAGCTTCACCACCATTAGAGCCACCTCAAGAACACAAGATTTGCAAGATCTCCTTCCTCCCCCAACCAAAGCTCTTGATCTTTGGAGATTCGAAGGAGAAGACACCGATCTACATCCTCACCGAAGCGATTTACATTTCCCCCTCATTTGTTTGAGGGCCCTCTTGCTAGTGTTCCTCTTTGGATCCCTAGTTGATTTGTGTTGATGTATTGTTGTTGATTGTTGTGTTGTAACAGATTTGGGTGCCTCCAATTCGGTTGTGGATGTGTGCCCCAAGAACCTTGTAAAGGCCCGGTTTCCACCTCGAGGAAATCCCTTAGTGGAAGTGGGCTAGGCCTTCGTGGCATTGCTCATAGGAGATCTGAGTGAAGCCTTTGTGGCTGTTGGTTTGGCTTTCGTAGCAACCACACTCCTCCAAACGTAGACATACCTTTTTGCAAAGGAAGGGAACTACGTGAATCATCTCCGTGTCATCGCGTGCTCCACTCTCGGTTACCTCTATCCTATTCTATCTCCTATATATTGCGTAGCTATATCTTGCTTAGTTGGTAACCTTGTCATATAGGTAAATTCACTTAGTTGCATATCTAGAGAATTTACCTTTGTGTCAAGCCTAAATTGAAGGGGCGACGCAGCGGCAACCCGATGCTCTATCGGTGGTAGGCGCGTGCTCGGGGACGTGCTTGGCGTAGACGTGTGCGGGGTCGGTTGATCAGACCGACGGCGACGCTACACGTGCCATGGCGTGGACTACGCGCCGCAGATCGGAGTCATTGGCGACGTTGTCGGTGATGTCCCGGGCGATGACGGCGAAGACGAACCAGCGATGGAGACCGTGCAGGCGAAGGCGGCCGGGTGCGACGCAAACGGCGTCCCATGTGCATCGCGTGCAGCCGTGCCGCACGGTAGATGGAGGCGGGCCGGACGAGGCGGAGACGAAGCGGGCGAGCCAACCGCGGCAGCCTACCAAGGTAGGCGCTGCAGCCAGCCAGCGAGTCGACCGCGATGACCGGCGTAGGTGGATGATGGAGGAGAGCCGGCCAGCCAGCGAGCCAGCCAGCGAGTCGACCAGCGAGTCTAAGTCGTCACACACGACGCACGCGTTGGCTACACCCCTCGCTATATTTATAGACTAGAGCAGCGGGTACTTTTCGTTCAAACCTCACAAATGGGCGCCACTTTTTTTTGTCTTTGCCGCCACTATTTTCATCATCTCATTTGGAACGAATGGACCGCCTGATGAAAAACACACCACAGATCGATTGGCCCACCTAGAGAAAACAAAACGAAACGTTCCATAATTAATTAAGGGATCCTTGACTTATTTGATGCATGGCCTCGTTCCACTATTAACGCTTTGGGCTTCCGCAGATTATGCTTGTCTCCATCATAGCGTGTTTGCCGAATGGAACAGGATTTACAGCACGGAATTTATTACTAGGAGAATATGCTGGGAAGATGATTATGGTTCCCGTTACCTTCCCTGGTACTACACGATGAGAATTACTAAAATAAAACAATGTCAACAAACAAGGCTCATATAGCAATAAATACGACAATTTATTGGCACGCGTGGGGCCTCTCCTCCCTCTGAACCGCTCCTCCACCTCCTATCCATTAATTACGCTACGTGAAAACTGTTTCGTCTAAAAAAAAGAACAAATGCATGGCGAACAAAGAGGATAAATTGGAGATTAAAAATTGTGCGGTCATGTAAATTCGTGGGCCTACTCCATCTCTTCGCATGACCTAATTAATTGCCACCTTAAACAACGTTGTTACGGAATTTTTGGAGAGAGAACTGATTGGACTAATTAAAGGCTATATATATACTACCTGCCCAATCTTATACTACCTGCCCAATCTTCGCTTACCAGGCCAAGTTTTAATTCGGAGGATTTGTTGCCTATTTAATGAGAATAATTTGGTATTTGGAGGTCTATCTATTGGCCTGTAATGGAGTAATGAGGAGAGTTAAGGACTATTTACCCCTACTAAATCGTGCAGTAGTTATCGGGAGAAAAACTAGGAGTCCGGCTGCATGCTCTTAGGGAGTTAAATTGGTGAAATACTAGGAGGGATAAGCAATTAAGAAGGGGTTCGTTTGGAAATAAATTTACGTGCCTGTATCTCCTTAATCCTAGCGCCTAAATTTTTACGCCCTTTACATAGCAACCGAGAGAGTAACATCAAACGAAAGGAAGTACCTAATTATAAACCAGGGCTTTCCGCGACCCTAAAGTCGCAGTTCATGTACCAAATTATTCCTCTCTATTTGTGGGAAATGTACATGTTTATCCCTTCAATTCGCATCCATAGACATAATATCAATGTAAAATCAGTGCACCTGCTAGTATTTCATGGGTGTTAAAGCAGACATATTTCTATAAATTCTTTGAAGAACGGGTACTCCCTCCTTTCACAATAGTCAAAGTCAAACTTTGTACCTTTTTAGTAAATATTTAGGAAAAAATCGAAAATCTATAATATAAAACCTATTTGCATCTCCTTGACATGCATGGCTACAATGGTTTGAGAATTGGTCAAAATAAATTTTAAAATGTTAGAAAATTTCAGAACAAATTTCCGGAACAAAGTCTAAGTCGGTCGCACGCGTCAGCCGCACGGGGTGGTTCCAAACCCCTCCCTAGACTAGAGGCCACGGGTTCGTTTTCGTTCGAATTTTTGGTAATTGGCGCTACTCATTTTTCATCACCTCCTAGTACCAATTGCGCATTGCCGCCCGTGACACTCAATTTCATCACGAAAGAAATAAAACAGACAGGACCGGACAATTAACCCCCCTCTAAACTAGGAATTGCCTTAACTGGGAGGCTATGATTTGGGATACAATATTCTTTCGCTTTAATTTTACCTTACCTAGGTGGTTGTTCAAGACGCATGGAATCGGGTGGATCTCACATGCTTTGTTTCCTCTGTCGGTCTGTCCCAAGGCAATACACCCCGGAGAAAAGGAGATGCCTTATATTGGCTGGGTTTATTTGCCGCTATTTTCGGTTTCTCTGACCCTCAGTTTCAGGAGAAGCAAATAAATCACGGGAGCGGGCAATTAATCACCTCTCAAACTAACAACAGCCTTAATTGGGAGGCCGTCATTTGTGACACATAACTCTTTTACTCCCTCCGTTTCATTCTATAGTGCCTATAGTTTTTTGGCACGGAAATTAGCACAAGAGTGTTCTTTACACAAGACCCCCTAGATTAACGATTTGAGATCAGAGTAAAATGGGAAAAATGGGTAACTTCCTAAATTAACATAACAAATCCCACAAATCACTCTTGTTGACTCTCCATATATGTGCAGCCAGGTTATATTAAGGAAATAAAAACATTGCTTCCTAAATCTAAGGAATCATTGGGATCATGCATTAGGAATCTCAATTAATTGTTTCCTTTTTTGTATGGATTTTTTTCACGCATGTCAGTGTGGGAGCTGCCGGTAGAGGGGGTAATTGAAAAAGAGCCAAGCTACAACCTTATATTCTGAAACAAATGTCAAAAATCTATAGGCATTATAGAAAGGAACGGAGGGAGTATTATTTTACCTCATTGTTCTGGGCGCATCGACGGATCTAACATGCATGCTTTGTTTCCTATAATATGCCATGTTTTTTCTACTCCTTCCCCGTTGCCTATTAGTATGAGAAGTTTTAAATTGCCATTCCAAAACATCTTATATTAGGGAACATAGGAAGTAGAATCGATGGCCGATGCATGTACCATACATAATTTTGTTCATGGGGAAACACCTGGAGTGCATCAAGGACCATGTCCGCCGCCTTCAGTAAGAAAGGTCAGGCATCCAGCACAAATTAACTTGAAACACCGTCAAAAGCTTGTTATTAGGGAACAGAGGAAGTAGAATCGATGGCCGATGCATGTACCATACGTAATTTTGTTCATGGGGAAACACCTGGAGTGCATCAAGGACCATGTCCGCCGCCTTAAGTAAGAAAGGCCAGGCATCCAGCACAAATTAACTTGAAACACGTCAAAAACTTGTATTTCGATTTAAAATTCTGTATCAATACAACTCATGGGGCACAACAAGTCTGTCTTGCCAAAGTACAGAATAAACATATCTACATGTAGCTTATAAACCTTAAGTGGAGCCAACCCACCAGGTCCACGGCATCAATAAGCTAGCTCATGTCTCTAGGAAACAAACATAACTAAAAGATGCTCTAGGCCAGCATTTGACCTAACCAACTGCAAGAAACATCATAGAAGAAAGCATGTCGGCCAGGCGGTTCCGACGTACATCACCACTTCACACCTTCACAAGCGGCACGCCAACCTGCTGCTCCGTCGCCTCCACCGGCCACCAGTTTAACAAGCACACTGTCGGGGGGAAGACCCCGGGTAGGGCAATGGACGCGGAGCAGCCGGCTGGCCACTGGCCGGCTCGCGGCAAAGGCCGGCTGAGGAGCAGCCGGCTGGCGCCGTGGCCGGCTGGTCCGGAAGCCGGCTGGCTCTAGGTCCTAGTCGGCCTGGCTACGGCCGCCAATCGTCGTAGGCTGGGCCGGCTTCTACAAGCCATATCCAAGCGGGAGTCCGTACCTCGGACCGACTCGAGGCTGGCGAGTCTTGCCTTGGAAGGAACCGGGTTGGTGATCCGGGTTCCCAAAGTCCACGCTGACTTCACCTTCCGTAAAGCGCGGGGCACGCGTGGAGCAATAGTGCCACGCGCCGGACAGGCCATCATGGCTTACGACGCGCCGTACGAGGCTACGGTGGCCGACGGCGACAGAGACACCTCCTCTCCATACCGCCGACACGGGCAGCCGGATGGGACAGGCCATGACGCCTCAACGGCTCCCGACGTCACCGCCTCGGGAAGGAGCGGAAGCCGAAGCCGGCCAAGCCGGCCCGATGAGACTATAGGGTCTTATATGTAAAGTGCCGGTGCCTATATAAGCCGCACTACCCTCTCGTGCGGGGGAGGATCGAACACTTATTGCTTTCACCTACCTACGGCGCTGCCCGTGAGAGAGACCATCGTCTCCCTTAGCCTCTCGGGGCCGGCCGGATACGGCTCTAGGAGCACCATTGTCTTGTGTGATTACCATATACACTCATAGCAGGAGTAGAGGTTTTACCTCCATCGGAGGGCCTCGAACCCGGGTACGTCGCCGTGTCGCTCGTGCCCATACCCGCTTCCGGATACCGCCGTGAGATCTCTCGAGAGCCCCTTCGATTAGCCACCCTATGGCATATGCCGTGACGATACCACGACATTTGGCGCCCACCGTGGGGCCTTCGGCATCCTCGGCCGGTGTCTTCATCCGGACGGGCCTCACCATCACCACCGGCGAGCGAGTCGCTTCGGGCTTGATCCGGAGATTCGGCTCCCTCGGCCGCGTCGGCGACAACGGCCGGCCGCGCCGCCGACCGGCCCTTCCCGGCCGGCGGCCGCGTCATCTCCTTCGGCGGCCACGACGTCTACGTCGCCACCGTCGCACCGCCGCGCTACCCGCGGCAGGTGTTGCGCTGCGCTAGCCCTCCTCCGCGAGCCGGCGAGCAACGCTCTCGCCGGCCCCGCCGTCGTGCAAGTCATGATGGCCGGCGAGGAAGTCACCAAGAACCCGCGCACCCGCGGCCCCAACCTGGAGCGCCACGTCGACCCCAACGCCTCCGGCTCGGGCCCAAAGGCGCCACCACCACCGTCCCGGCTGGAGCAAGTCCGGGCAAGGCCGAGCACCCCGCTCACCACCGGCGCCGGCACCGACGCCGCCGCCGTCGAGGCGGACACGGAGGCGCACCGCGTGCTCCTCCTCAAGCGGACCGAGGAGCTGGCTGCTGCTAAGCGCCGGTGGGACATCACCCGGCGCGAGTACAACCGCGCCCACGGCCTCACCCCGGGCGGCGACAACCCCGGCCGAGCCGGCGAGATCCGCCGCGAGGCCGCGACCTAGGCGCCGAGATCGACCGCGACGGCGCGGACGAGCCGGCTCCATCCATGGAGCTGCCCATCTACAACACCCCCGACAAGAACATGCTCGCGGCCGAAGCCGCCGCGGAAGAGCTGCACCGCCTCGAAGGCGAAGAGCTACGCCGCCGGACTGCGCGGGTGGCTGATTTGGTGAAGGCTGCCAACGGGCGGTCGAAAGACCCAGTGCACGCCCGAGACCCTAGGGCTCCTCACGCTCGTGGTGCCGCAGGCAATGCCAGGGACACGGCCGAGTCCGCCTCCCCAGCACCAAGCCGGCGCAACGACTCCCGCGCCACGCGCGCGGCCTCGAGCCGGCCAAGTCACCAACCAGGCGGCGGCAGCAGCCGCAGCCGTGCCCCACCAGCGGAACCGGGAGCAAGACTCCGAGCCTCGACGCCCACATCGGCCGGCTCCGGAAGCCGGCGGCGCTCGCCGGCCCGGCCCACTCCCGGCCGGGCCCGCGCATCGAGCTCGCGGACGCCGAGAGATCGCCTCGACCGGCCGATCGAATCCCGCATCGCGGAAGAGGAGGCGCCGGCTTGCCCCAAGTGCTTCGGGCCCCGCATCGCCAACGAGCCCGTGCTCGACGGCTTCCGGCTCCCCGTGACACGCCCAAGTACGACGGCACCGCCAAGCCGGAGGACCGGCTGCTGGACTACTCCACCGCTGGTCGGCATCTCTCGGGGCAACAAGCGGCCGGGCTGTGCGCTACTCCCCCTCATGCTTGCTCGGCTCCGCCCGCACATGGCTCAACAACCTGCCGGCCGGCAGCATAAACGGCTGGCTGGACTTCGAGGCCGCCTTCATCGGCAACTTCACCGGCACCTATCGCCGGCCGGGTCGCCCTCAACGGCTTGAGATGTGCAAGCGGGGCCCGGACGAGACGGATTGCGCGTACACGACGCGCCGGTGCGAGATGCGCAACTCCTCGCGAGGGCGTGCACGAGATGCAAGCCATCGGCTTCTTCATGGGAGGCTGCCGGCCCAACACCATGCTCTGTGGCACAAGCTACGCCGCGGCCGAGCCCAAGACGATGGCCGCCTTGATGGCCATCGCGGACAACGTACGCGCCGGGCCGAGGAAGCCGGCAAAGCGCCGGGCGACGTTTCACCAGCCCCGGCAAGACGAGACAACAAGCCGGCTGAGCACAAGCCGGCCGAGGGCGGCTCGCATGGCAGCCGGCGGGACAACTACCGCGGCAAGCGTCCACGGCGACCGGCCCGGACCGCCGGTACGGTTCCGCCCATGTGGCAGCCGTGTCGGACAACGCGGCGGCGGCGGCCGCCGCCGAGCGAGACGGAGCCGGCAATGGAAGCCGAAGTACACCTTCGAGCGGATGCTCGACTCGCCGTGCAAGTACCACGGCGGCAAGAACCCCTCCAACCACACCACCCGCGATTGCCACTTCATGAAGCGGGCGACAAGCGGCGAACCCCTCCCCCTCCACCCCCCGCCTCCTCCGGCCGGCGGGCCGGGTGGTCAAGGCGGCGCAGAACGCCAACCTCGAGCACCACGAGGCTAACCAAGTGCACCATGGCCGATATCCGGCCGAAGATGCTACCTACATCATCTTCACCTCCGAGCCGAGGACAAGACGAGCCGGCGAGCCGTTCCTCGAGGTCAACGCGGTCATACCGCCGGTCCCCGGTACCTAAGCCGGTCGAGAGCGAGGCCATCACTTTCGATCGCCGCGACACACCGGCTGTCCTGCCGAAGCCGGGCAGCTACGCCATGGTCCTCGACCCCACCATCGGCACGACTCGGCGCGGCGTGCGATTTTCGCGCGTCCTCATCGACGGCGGCGGCGGCATCAACATCCTCTACCGCGACACCGCCCGCAAGCCGGGCATCCAGGAGGCCGAGTTGCGCCCCACCCCGCCGTCTTCCATGGCATCGTGCCGGGCCACTGCTGCCGGCCGATAGGCCGGATCACGGCCGGAGGTGATGTTCGGGAAGCCGGACCACTTCCGCACCGAGAGAGTCGAGTTCGAGGTGGTGGACCTCGTGAGGCCCTACCACGCGCTCCTGGGCAGGCCGGCCGCGACCAAGTTCATGGCGGTGCCCCACTATGGGTACCCGAAGATGAAGGCTCGCTTGGCCCAAAGGGGGTCATCACCATAGCCGGCGACTATCGCCGCTCCATGGAGCTGCGCCACGCGGAGCTCCAAGATGGCCCGGACGCGGTCATCGCCACCGAGAAGCGGCTCATCCACGACGCCGTTGCCCTCGCCAAGGCCGCGCAGACGGACATGCCGGCTGGAGGCAACCCGGCTGGGACGACTCACTTCCGGCCGGCCGACGGCACCAAGAAGATCTCGCTGGACCCGGCACGGCCGGACAAGTACGTCACCATCGGTGCCGGCTTGAACAAGAAATAGGAAAGCGAGCTCACCGGCTTCCTCCGTGAGAATCGGGACATCTTCGCATGGACTCCAAGAGACATGCCGGGTGTGCGAGGGAGTTGGGCGAGCACCACCTCCACGTCCGGCTGACGCCAAGCCGGTGAAGCGGCCTCTCGGGCGCTTCGCCGAAGAACGAAGGAAGGCCATCGGTGAAGAAATCGCCCGGCTCCTAGCTGCCGGCTTCATCATGGAAGTCTGCACCCGGACTGGTTGGCGAACCCGGTCCTGGTTTTGAAGAAGAACGGCTCTGGCGCATGTGTATCGACTACACCGGCTCGAACAAGGCGTGCCCGAAGGACCCCTTCCCCTGCCGCGCATAGATCAAGTCATAGACTCGATTGCCGGCTGTGAACTGTTGTCTTTTCTAGATGCCTATTCGAGGCTACCACCGATTCCTTTGAATCCGGATGATCAAATAAAGACTTCGTTCATTACCCCGTACGGGGCTTACTGCTACACGACTATGCCATTCGGCTTGAAAAATGCGAGCGCCACCTACCAAAGGTGCATGCAAAAGTGTTTGCGAGGATCAAATCGGCGAAATGTTCACGCATATGTGGATGATGTCGTTGTAAAAACCAAGGAGATGCCTACCCTCCTTGATGACTCGAGAGAAACCTTCACCAATCTGCGAAGATTCGGATGAAGCTCAACCCGGCCAAGTGCACTTTCGGCGTGCCGGCCGGCCAACTCTGGGCTACCTCGTCTCTCGGCGAGGAATCGAAGCCAACCCAGAGAAGATCGGTGCCATTGAGAAGATGGAGCTGCCGCGAGTGCCTCAAGGACGTCCGGAAGTTCGTCGGCTGTCCGGCTTCCTTGAGCCGCTTCGTCGGCCGGACGTGGGGAGAAGACCTTGCCCTATATCGGTTGATGAGGAAGGCGGACAAGTTCGTCCGGTCACCGCGAGCGGATGAAGCCTTCCGTGACTTAAAGCGCGTGCTCTCAACCGCGCCAATCCTCGCAACGCCGGGTTCAATGGAGCCGATGCTTGTTGTACATCGCAGCCACCAACCGAGTGGTTAGCGTTGTCTCGGTGGTGGAGCGCAAAGAAGCCGAAAACGGAGAGCGACTGGTCCGGCGCCCAGTCTACTACCTCAGCGAAGTGCTCTCCCAGTCAAAGCAAAACTACCCCCACTACCAGAAGGTCACCTACGGTGTCTACATGGCAGCCAAGAAGCTCAAGCATTACTTCCAAGAACACCCCATCCGGGTGGTTGCCACAGCGCCTCTGGCGGAAATCATCGGCAGCAAGGATGCCAACGGCCGGGTTGCCAAGTGGGCCCCGGAGCTAGCCGCCCACACCATCCTCTACGAGCCACGCACGGCCATCAAGTCGCGGATCCTCGCGGACTTCTTCGTCGGCCGGGCTGAGATGCGGTACTCGCCGCCTGTGCCGGATTCCACACATTGGAAGATGCACTTTGACGGCTCGAAGATGCGCAACGGCTTAGGAGCCGGCATCGTCATCACCTCTCCCAAGGGAGACCGACTGGACTACGTCCTGCAGATCCACTTCGCCGCATCCAACAATGTGGCGGAGTACGAAGCGCTCATACATGGGCTGAAGCTGGCCAAGGAGATTGGCGTGCGTCGCATACTTTGCTTCGGCGACTCCGACTTGGTTATACAGCAAGCATCTGGCGACTGGGACGCGAAGGATGCCAACATGGCCTCATACCGCTTCCATGTCCAGCAGCTATCCGGCTTCTTCGACGGCTGCGAATTCCATCATGTGCCACGAGCAAACAACGAGGCGGCTGACGCCTTATCCAAGATTGGCTCAACCCGGCAAGCCATTCCGCCGGGTATCGCCTTAGCGGTTATCAAGAAGCCGTCCATCATACCGTCACCGGATTCGGATTCAATATTCGTGCCGGCTGACCCGGGGGTGCTCGGCCGAACCCGGGGCTTCATCGCCCAAGTCGGGGGCTAACAAGCCGAACCCGCCGGCTACCATGCCGAACCCGGGGACTTCTCAGTCCAACCCGGGGGCTTCATCGCCACACTCGGGGGCTAGCAAGCCGAACCCGCCGGCTAGCAAGCCGAACCCGGCGACCATGCAGTCGAAGCCGGAAGCTCCCACGCGGGAGACCCTGTTGGTCAGCGTATTCGAGATAAGATGCGTACCTTCATGGGCACAAGATTTCCTCTCCTACCTCACCGACGGTGTGCTGCCTGATGACAGAGTCCGGGCCGGGCAGTATTGAGAGAAGGGCCAAGGCCTATACAATCATCAACCACGAGCCGTACAAACGCAGCGTAAGTGGGGTGTTCCGAGCGGTGCGTCGAGCCGGCTGAAGGGATTGAACTCCTACGGGAAATCCATCGGGGTGAGTGCGGCCACCACGCCTCCTCCCGAGCCATAGTGGCCAAAGCCTTCCGGCACGGTTTTTATCGGCCGACCGCGCTCGGAGACGCGAAGAACTGGTGAAGAAGTGCAACGGCTGCCAACGCTTCGCCAAGCAAAGGAACACGCCGGCTTCCGCCTTGAAGACCATCCCCATTACCTGGCCATTTGCCGTATGGGGCTTGGATATGGTGGGCCCATTCAAGACAGCCCGAGGCGGCATGACTCATCTCTTGGTGATGATTGACAAGTTCACTAAGTGGATCGAGGCCAAGCCAATCAAGAAGCTGGACGGCTCCACAGCCGTCACTTTCCTCAAGGAAATAATCGTAAGATATGGCTACCCGCATAGCATCATCACCGACAATGGCAGCAACTTCGCCGAAGGCATCTTCAAACGCTACTGCGGAGAAATGGGGATCCGGATGGACCTATCGTCCGTGGCACACCCGGAAACCAACGGCCAAGTGGAGAAGGCTAACGGCTTGATCCTAGCCGGCATCCGGCCCCGGCTGGTGGAGCCGCTTGAGCGCTCGGCCGGCTGCCTGGATTGAAGAGCTGCCCGGCGTCGTCGTGGAGCTCGCGCACAACGCCAAACCGCTCGGTCGGGTTCACACCCTTCTTCCTCGTATACGGGGCCGAAGCCGTCCCGCCGGCCGATATCGAGCACGACGCGCCAAGAATCAAGCTCTACACGAAGCCGAAGCCAAAGAAGCTCGCGAAGATGGAGTCGACACTGGTGGAAGAGGTCCGGCCGATGGCCGAGTCCAGGTCAACCGTATATCAGCAAAGCCTCCGTCGCTACCACAGCCGGAAGGTCAAGACCTTAATATTCCAAGAAGGAGACCTAGTGCTCCGGCTGATCCAACGGACAGCCGGACAGCATAAACTAGCATCCCCATGGGAGGGTCCCTTCATCGTGAGCAAGGCAGTAGGCAATGATTCCTACTATCTCATAGATGCCCAAGAGGCTAAGAAAAACAAGCCGGACAAGGCCGACGAGGAGACTAAACGTCCCTGGAATGTCAGGTTGCTCCGCCCATTTTACACATGAGAACGAGGAATGTATGTATCCCTTGTATCCCTTTTGTAAGTTATGAAAAAGCTTGCGCCAAGAGCGCCGTTTCCAACAAGTTTTTCGCGTACTTTACCTCGTTTCGCCAATTGGCTTGAACCCTCTCACGCGGTCGGATCGATAACGTGATCCGGTTTCCGACAGCCCGGCTTCCGATCCGACTACTGGACCGCAACCCGGCTGTCCGCGTGGCGGGAGTAAAGCCTAGGGAGCCGGCACGCGAAAAACGACTAAAGGAAAGAGTAAAAGCGAATTGACTTGCAAATTTTCATAAAGTGTCGGATTGCCGAATTCAACTCGTTCGACCGAAATCTGTCGGCCTCCTCGCCGGCCCGCTCTTGATCCGGCGACGGATCGCAAGTCGGACGTACGGCCGGCAAGAGCACGGCCAAAGAGTGGGGCGGATAGGAAAAAGCGCACAAGTCGAAAGAAAGCAAGCCGACACACAAATGATTAACAAACACATTAAAGTGTGCCTTAATAAAAGGATAATTATATTGTCTTACATATGCACCCGGCATCCCGGGGATTTAATAAATTGTCTTGGCAAAAGCAACAATCAAAGGACAGGTAAACCATAGTTTTAAAAACCGGACCGGACCGCCGGTTGAACCGGAAAAAACCGAAACCAGGCCCTGCACCGATCTTTTTGGCGCACTAGACCGCTCGCGCACCTAACCCAGTGAAAACCGGACGAACCGCGGCTCAACAGGCGGTTTTGGAAGAAAACCGGGAGTACTGAATCGCCGGTCCAACCAGTAGAAGCATTAGTTCGCGTGAAAAATTAAATGCATGAGGTAGGATTCGATCCTGTAACCTCCAGCCGATCTAACACCCGCACTGACCAATTGAGCTACAATTGTTTGATGACTACAGAAGATAGCAGCTTCTTTTATACATAGGTCACACGATAGGAGCTTTGCTTTTTTACGCCGCATGGCATACGTGCATGTTCTGTGCGCTAGATTTGCTGCCTTTTAGCATTGCTGAATGCAAAAAAATGAATTACACGAGCGTGTGTTAGGTGCTTGGCTGTATTAGACATGGCAAAGTCGGTAAGTTGTTGACTACTTTATGAATTATTATAAAAATTTGCAAGTCTAAAATATATTTGTATACATGATTATTTATTTACTGCAGTATTTATAAGTAAAATATACTACTCTATATCTTAAAAAACCAGACAATGAACCGGTGAACCAGTGGTCCGACCAGTAAAAACCTGAACCGATAGCCTTACCGGTTCGGTCACGGTCCGGTTTTTAAAACTATGAGGTAAACTAAGCGCCAGGTGGAGGAGCATCAGTGGAGCCGGCTGCCGGGTCGTCCTCAGGCACGTCCTCCGCCTCCTCATCGTCCATGTACTCTCCATCGGACAGAGGAGGGTTCGGGTCCGCGACGAAGAGGGTCTTGTCGACGAACTCGACGATGGCGCTGGCTCGAGCAAGGCGGGCGGCCTTGAGATCGGCCGGGAGCTTGTCCTCCACGGCCGGCTCGCCGGAACTCAAGCTGCCCCGGGTCCACCTCGTTGTACCAAGAGAGGACGAAGGACGGCGCCATGTCGGCACCGGCGCGCGTGGCCGACTCTTTCCGGTCGAGGAAACGGTCCGGCGCCCGCTCCATCGCAGCGATGAGGCCGGAGATATCTTGCGGCGCCGCCTCTTCGAGCCACGGCATGGGCACCGGCTCTTCGGCCGCCTTCCGAAGCTCCCGGCCGAGCTTGGTGATGGGCTCGACGCGGGCACTCATGGACGCCGGGTGATCCTCCATGGAGAAATACTCCGAGCTGCCCTCTTCGCCAGTCGCCTGCCTCCGGGACTCGCGCTCAACGCCAACGGCTGCCAAGGCCGCATCCTGCGTCTCTGGGAAGGCCGCTGCGGGAAGAAGCATATCAGAAACCACCAAAAGCCGAAATAAGCTGAAAAATGCAAATTTTCGAAGTCCTAAAGTAAGACTGGCGGCAGCCGGCACGAGCCGACTGCCCCCAGCCCGAAGATGGAGATTCCGAAGACTGGCGGCAGCGGCACGAACCGACTGCCCCCAGCCGAAATTTCGAAGGAGCAAAGCAAAAGCCTGGCGGCAGCCGGCACGAGCCGACTGCCCCCAGCCCGAAGATGGAGATTTCGAAGACTGGCGGCAGCGGCACGAACCGACTGCTCCCAGCCGAAATTTCGAAGGAGCAAAGCAAAAGCCTGGCGGCAGCCGGCACGAACCGACTGCCCCCAGCCCGGAGATGGAGAATAGCGAAAAAAGATAAGTTTCAGCTGCCGGCTACCAACCTAAGCCGGCAGCCGACAGCCGAAAGCCGGCAAAGGGAAGGAAACATAGACACTCACCCGACAAGCCGCGATCAAGCGCGCCAATCCCCTCCGTCCAGCGCTTGGCGGTGGCCGTCGGCTCCGTGGACTTGGTGGTGACTTCCTCCCCGAAGCGCAAGCCGTTGCCTCTCCACCTCGTCCAGCCGCCTGCTCAGCTCCGCCAGCTTGTCCTCCCCGTCCTTCTTGAGGGCAGCGAGCTCCTTAAGGTGGTTCTGCTCCAGCTGGCGCAGCCGCGTCAGCTCCTGATCAGCCAGCTTAAGCTTGCGGGCGGCGGATCGGCCCGCCTCCTCGCTCACGGCGCACTGGTCGCGAGCGGCTCGGAGATCCGACTCCAGCTGCGGGACCTTGGCGGCTTCAACTGCAAGTCGGCCAGAAAGGAATGTCAGCCAACCAAGATTAGAAAGAAGACAAGACATCAAGTCGAAAGAAGCATAGAGCTTACCCTTGGCGGCTTCCAGCTCGCGGGCCAAGTCGGCCCGGTCCAGCTTGGCCTTGTGGTAGTGGGTCACGGCGGGGTTGTACGGAGCGGTGCGCCGATCCGCCACAGCCTAAGGAAAAAGAAAAAGTTAGTCGGTCGAGGCGAAACCCGTGCCGGCTCCAAGCGACCGGCCCATGCCTCGGAGGGCTACCAGGATAATATTCGGATCAAAAACAGTCGAAGCCTACCTTGCTGGCTTCCTCCACCTTGGCGACGTTAGCCGCGGCCTCGGTTGCCCCGGCCTTGAGATTGGCCTCGCGAGGCCGGAGAAGAACATCTCCACCGATGCTTGGCCGGGGTTCCCCTCCCGGCTGGTCACCTCGTAGGAGTCGGCGCGGAGCCACGCCCGCTCCATGGTGGCAGCCGAGCCGAGGCTGGAGTCGGAGGCGGACGACACCCGAAGAAGAAGTGCGCCCTTGGCCACGTGCGGGCCTTGCGGTGACGCCGTTGGGGTCCCCGTCCTCACCGGCGCGCGCGAGTCGGCGCCCTCCGTGCGCACCGGCTCGTCTCTTGCCGGCTCTCGTCGGGCCGGCTCCTCCGTCGTCGGGCTGCGGTGGTGGCGTCGCTCCGGGCGCAGCAGATGGCCCAGCCGGCCCGGTCGCCTCCGGCGCCCGAGGTGCCTCCTCCGGACTTTCGTCCGAGCACCACCACGCTCGGCCCGGCTCCGGCTCCAATCGAGGGCGGCGCAGCCCTCCCGGCTCCGGTTCCGGTCGCAGGCGGTGCGGAGCTGCCGGCTCCGGCTCCGGTCGACGGCGGCATTCCCGCACCAGCCCCAGCGAGCTGGGCCCGAGAGGACGAGTCCGGCCGGGGAACATGTCGTCCGGCCGTCGCCTGGCGAGTCGGCTCAACCCGCGTGCCGCGATCGGGCGCCGAGGCCGGCGGCACGGCGAAGGAAGGCGCCCCTGCGGCGGGCGGCGGCGGTGTAGATGCGCGCGAGGAAGGCTGCGGCGTCCGCTCCCTCTGGCTGGCGGGGAAGCGGCGACACAACGCGCGGAGCTTGCCGGGAGCCGCCGCCCGGGCAAACTTGATAGGGGCCCTAGCCGGATAAACAGAGAGATAATAAGTATAAAAGTAAGGAAAGAAAAGGAATCAAACAAGAAAAAGAGAGAAAGAACTCACCCGGCCTTCTCCGGGACCATCTTCGGCTGCAGCCGGCGCTGCTTCTTCGCCTTCGCCTCCAAGGCGGCGGTGGAGCCGGATCGCTTCGTGCCCTTGGGTGCCGAAGTCGCCGTGGTGCTTGGCGGCCTCGTACGCAGAGGCACGGCGGGGATGGGCCCCGTGCCGGACGTCGCCGGCTCCACCTCCTCCTCCTGCTGCTCTGGTGAAGGGGGCGGATTGTGCTCCCCCTGGCCGCCTAGATCAGGCGCCTGCGGCAGGTCGTCGTCGCCGGCATGCTCGCCGGCTTGGTCGGCCGGATCGACGAGATCCGGCGTCCACCTCTTCGTCGCCGTGTCGCCGTCCTCGGCGTTCCGGCGCTCAAAAGCTAGAAAGACAGAAAAAACATGAACATATGACAAGCCGGAAGTCGGCGGAAGAAAAGAAGTCGGCCTCGCAGCCGCAAGCCGGAAAATGGCAAAGACATAGGACTTACCCGCGCCGGCGGATGCTCCCTGTCGTGAGGCACCAGCCCGTAGCTCCAGCTCTCCGTGAGGTTCGCCTTGGTGATGTGGTTCACCCGGCTGGCCACCCGGGCTTTGTTGAGCGGCGCCTTGGACGTCCGGTTCGGATCGAACCGGCCGGACATGTGCCCGATCTTGTGGGAGCGCATCCGGAGCGGCAGCACCCGGCGCTCGGCGATGGTGCGAAGGAGATCCTCGGCGGTCAGCCCGCCATCAGTGGCTGTCGCCAGGAAGTCCCACAGCAGGTTCACCTCGGCGTTCGGATCCGTCGAGCGGGCGTTGTGGCTCCAATTGATCCGGCCAACTGGAGGAGCCGGGTTGAACTCCGGCAAGTTGATCCGGTCGACGAGCGCCCCGTCGTTGCGCACATAGAAGAACGACATCTGCCAGTTCTTCACCGAATCGACGGTGGGGATTTTGGGGAAAGGCGTACCAGGCCGAGTGTAGATCGAGGCGGCGCCACAGGCCCGCAGGCGGCCTTCGGTGGTCTGGGCCTTCAAGTAGAAGAGCCGGCTCCAGAAATCGATGTCGGGCCACAGGCCGGCGTAAGCCTCCATGAACGCCACAAAGCAGCTCAAGAGGACGCACGCGTTGGCCGGCAGGTGATGCGGCTGAAGGCCGAAGTGGTCGAGGAACCGCCGGAAGAATGTTGAAGCCGGCAGGCCCAGCCCGCGGTCGAGGTGCGCGCCGAAAACGACGCGCTCGCCGGGCTCCGGCTTGGGCTCCGTCTCCTTGCCAGGCTCCCGCGTGATCACCGACCGCGGGATCCGCCGGAGGCGCACCAGGCGCTCGATGTCATCCTCGCGCATGTAGGAGCCCCTCCATGATCCGGCTGGGGACGCCATTGACGAGGTCGAAGAAGAAGAAGACGACCAAGAAAGGCGGAACGGCGAGGAAGAACCTTGCGACCGCGGCGGCGACAGCGGCGGCTGCGGACGCTCCGTCGAGACGCGCGGCCCCGTGGCGTCGGATTGACGCGGCGGCGGCGGCGGAACGGTGGAGTTTCGGTCGCCGGAGTTCGCCAGCGGAGGACGTTCGCCGGAGCAGCGAAGAGCTTGGGCGCGCGGAGAGCGACGGAGGCAGGAGCGCGAGGAAGGAGAAGTGGGCAAGTGCCGCCTCGGTACCCTCCCCGCGGCATTTATAGCCGACCGCGGCGGGCAGTTGGCCTCCACGTGGCGATCGTGGCCACGCCGCCCGGATCTTCTGCGCATTAACGTCGCCCACGACCGCTACCATTACCAGAAACCGCCACACCACGTCGCCCACTACCGCACCAGATCCGGAGGAACATTGATGTGACCGGACGAACCGACAGCCCGAGCCGGGCGTCGGACCGGTCAAGTCGGGCGCAGGGCCCGAGGCGGCGGAGACCCCGGCGCGCAGCAAGCCGGAGCCGGACAAAAAGTTCCACTCGAACCAAAACTCTTCAGCAAGGCGGAGGCGCCATCAAATCTTGCAAGAAAGCAAAAACTATACAAGTGTAAAAAGCGGCCGAGCCGGGAGCAGCCGGCAGGAACGAGCCGGACGAGGGCGCAGCCGGCTGAATGAAAATGCTCGGCCGGCCCCTCCAAGTGCCGTCAAATATATTCAAGAAGCCAGGAAAACCTGCCTAGGTCCTTCTAAACGCAGGACCTTGCCGGCTTCGGGGCTAATGTCGGGGGAAGACCCCGGGTAGGGCAATGGACGCGGAGCAGCCGGCTGGCCACCGGCCGGCTCGCGGCAAAGGCCGGCCGAGGAGCAGCCGGCCGGCGCCGTGGCCGGCTGGTCCGGAGCCGGCCGGCTCTAGGTCCTAGTCGGCCCGGCTACGGCCGCCAATGCTCGTAGGCTGGGCCGGCTTCTACAAGCCATATCCAGCCGGGGGTCCGTACCTCGGACCGACTCGAGGCTGGCGAGTCTTGCACTCGGAAGGAACCGGGTTGGTGATCCGGGTTCCCAAAGTCCACGCCGACTTCACCTTCCGTAAAGCGCGGGGCACCGTGGAGCAATAGTGCCACGCGCCGGACAGGCCATCATGGCTTACGACGCGCCGTACGGGCTACGGTGGCCGACGGCGACGGAGACACCTCCTCTCCATACCGCTGACCCGGGCAGCCGGATGGGACAGGCCATGACGCCTCAACGGCTCCCGACGTCACCGCCTCGGGAAGGAGCGGAAGCCGAAGCCGGCCAAGCCGGCCTGTAGACTATAGGGTCTTATATGTAAAGTGCCGGTGCCTATATAAGCCGCACTACCCCTCTCGTGCAGGGGAGGATCGAACACTTATTGCTTTCACCTACCTACAGCGCTGCCCTGTGAGAGAGACCATCGTCTCCCTTAGCCTCTCAGGGCCAGCCGGATACAGCTCTAGGAGCACCATTGTACTGTGTGATTACCATATACACTCATAGCAGGAGTAGAGGTTTTACCTCCATCGGAGGGCCTCGAACCTGGGTACGTCGCCGTGTCGCTCGTGCCCATACCCGCTTCCGGATACCGCCGTGAGATCTCTCAGGAGCCCCTTCGATTAGCCACCCTATGGCATATGCCGTGACGATACCACGACACACACCTCCTTCGTCACCTGCATGACAACGGACCAGAGAAAATAACACCTGAACATAAGGCAACTGGACATGCATAAGAAAAGATGGCAGACTTAAATAGCAGGAAAGTAGCAGTAGTTCTAGCTAAGAACGACAAGAAGCAAAAGTTATAACATGTACATATAATTTTACAGCCACATCGGAGGTACATGTCAGAGCAACCATCTACATGAAAATGCCCATATCTAAGAGGATAATCATATGCAACTAAACAGTCATATGGTACATTCAAAAGGAGCCCATGCTTAAGCAAAGATGGCAACTGAACATGTAATGAAACAGGCAGAACGGTAACACTAGTTCTATGCTTCTACCCAAGGGCGAACCCTGATGCTTTTCATAAATTCATCTCTTCCAAGGTACAAACAGATGGTTCTAATGGATCACATCGACTCTGTAGTTTCTCTCCAACTGTGGAAGTGTAATACTTGGTAAAGTAAGAAACTAAACTCATCTGGGATTGCTGCAGCTGTCAAGTATTTAGTGGAAATATCCCATCCACACCTACATGATATCAATTTGAGGTTTCCTTTCCTCAAACAACTCGACGTCCGTTCAAGCACCCAAAGGATATGCAGTATGCTTCTGCTGCATAAAAAAGCAACAAGGCACAAGTACCAAACATACCATCCGAGTTGCATAAAGGAGGGACCCAACAGCCAACACATAGTATATTATTTAAAATAACAAGGGAATTGCATAAAGGAAGCGGAGGAACTATTTCAGGGAAACTGTACCCTTTTGAAGAGCTGCTGTGGCCACACGGTCACCAAATGCTAACATCAGGACCGGGAGCCCCTCCAGGCATACCACCACCCATTTCCCGAGGAATACCACCACCCATTCCTCTAGCGAAGCTAGCCATTCCACCGGGGATTTGTGGTTCAGAAAGTAGTTGCTGCTGTTGTAGGTGATCATTTACGTCTTGCAGTAGGTTCCATTGGCCTTGATCACCCAACGCACCCTTGGCACCAACAACCTGAAATAAAAAGAGGCTAGATAAGAGAAAAAATATCGCTAGGATAGAAATTTCATTGGATGTACAAGGAAATATTTGGATCACGCACTATTACACCGAATTTTGAAATCATCTCTAGTGCTATCATAAGGATATTGTCCATTAGCCTCTCATGATCAGAAATGGTCAAACTGATAAATTTTCAAAATCCAACGCACTCCAGTAGTAGAAGAATAATAGTCCAGCTCATATAAAGAACTCACATTTAACAAGTACATGTGAGAAATGCAAACATTCAGAAAGTGCTCCATGTCCAAGTCTTCCTTTACCACCTAATGTGAAAGAGAAACGAGTCACTTTAGTGTAACCAAGAAAAATGGACTTCTGGCCAAATAAGATTAGAAGTGGGCCCTCCAGTTCCCTGCCAAGCGGGAGAAACAGTAACCAACAATGCCAAAGACCAAAATAAATTATCTAAGGACCAGGCAGAGAAAAAAATTATAACCAAAAAAGTATAACTGACAAAAATGGACTCGAGGCCAAATAAAATTAGAAGCGGAGGTGCTGAGTTTAACGATTTTGAATGTTGTGAGTTTTCGTTCGTATTAGTAAACATCACAGAAGCCAACAAGTACACTAATAGAGCTTGATCGGAAACAGAGAAGGAACATGCCAGAATTCTTTCTATGCAAGAAAAGTAGGAGCTGTTCAGTTTAATAGTTTTTGAATGGTTTGAGTTTGTCTTCATTTTAGTTAGCATTTCTGAGATTAGTGAGAAAAACACCACCGCTACCTCCAAAATTTGAGGAAAATGAAATTAAAAAAAGAAATTGAACAAACCACTGGAATCCCTTAGTTCAATAGTTCGAACTATAAAGAGGGCACCCAACATCCAGGAAATCACATTATTTACAATAACAAGGGAACTACTTGAGGGAACCCATACCGTCTTGAAGAGCCGACGTGACCTCAGAGTCACCAAATGTTGTCTTGAGGTCAAGGTCTTGTACGACAAAGAAAAAATTCAATTAGTTGCATAAAGAAAGGTATGCAGTGTCCAAGTGCTTACATTCAGGATGGCATCCATACCAATAGTACCGGGAGCACCTCCCAGCTCCAGGCATACCACCACCCATTCCTCGAGCGAAGCCAGGTATTCGACCTGGCGTGCCTCTGAGAAGCCCCTGGAAGATGCATCTCCAAATGAGCAGCTTGACAATTTCTCCTTCTTGGTCTTCTTATGATAGGACTGCTGAAAGCGCATGGCATGAATTCAGATCTGACCATGAAAAATTGTAAGCTTACAAAGCTCCTACCATGAGTTGGAATTTTAGTACGAAAATAACATGTGCCTCGGCACACCGATGAAGCCGGTCACACTCAAATTTCTTTTCTTCCATCTACCATAACTTTTCGTACTTCCTGCAGCGCTCCACAATTTTTGTGCATTCGGCTACACCTGCAAGATCACCAACATCACACTCATATAAGCACATCAAATTTACACACATATATATTTAAAATAGGTGATGAGTGAATACTCCACATCATAGGAAAACCAAATTGAAAGTAAGCCCTTGAACCAAACTAAAGCAACAAAGATAAAGCCAAATCACGAGTTAAATCATGTCCATGGTAAAGCCAAATCAGCAATACAAAATGATACCTGACATTGCATTAAGTACTGAGATAACTAGGCTACATGTCAAAAAAATACTGATCAATACAAGCATGTTGTATTCAAACTTGATTTACATATTCCAAAAGAGAAGTGAGATAACTTATTAGCCCGATATACAAATTGTAGCTGAAGCAGCAGAATGACACCCAAACATACACTACATACTTCCACTATAATTCAGATAAATTCCCTATAATGATACACAAACATTCATGATTTATCCATAGTTAATCCTGGTTATCAATGACAAGCAGGTCGTATGTACATTACCAGCACCATAAGCACCAGCATGAGATTCTGCAAAAATATATCAGCAAGAATAAAGGTTTCTTTCAACGGAAAATTCTAGCTGTAAGTGGTGTACACACAACAACAAATCCACTGTGTGTCTCTGTCAAAACTACCTACTGCTGATATCAATGGAAAATTCTCAACTAGAATACACCAAAGCAACAACCCAATAGATTCGTAGCACTACTCGCTGGACATTTTTCTCCTACTCATAGCCACATCTAGTAATCCAACTTATCACTTTTACAAGGCCAGTTCCATCTTCAAAACAATTTAGCATGGTATTTGCAGAGCAACTACTACAAATGTGCAAAGGAAACAAATTCACTGTTGCACAACACATACACAGGCGCGGAACAATACTACTATAATTAGAGAAGACTATACAATAAACTCATCAGGGCAAACACAAAACTTTCGAAAGAAAGATTTCGCTGATCCAAACACACCTATGATAAATAAGTGTGAAAAAATGCACATAGTCGAGCATAATTTCAGAAGAGAAAATGGTGATTCCTTAGATTTCCATAGGACACAAGGTGAAACACATGACAACAAAGTAGTGGAAATTTGAAAACATGACTGTCTAAAGCATGATAACACATATCCGTTTTTAAAGATGATAGGAAGCATGGATTATGAGTAACGACTAGTCTAGACTAGTCGTGAGACTAGTATATGAGTCCTAACTTGACTGTCGACTAGCTTGTTCGACTCGATTAGTTTGAAGAGTCGAGCGGTCAAGCGACTAGTTGTGGGCTAGTCTAGACTAATCGTGGTATTCGAGTCGATCGACTCAATTCAGGATAGGTTACTGTCCATACGAGTTGGTGGAAATTAAGAATGAAATCCACAACTTCTTAAATACAAGGAAGTTTAGAGCTATGGAGCAATATTTAGACGTGGAGGATGAAGCTGAAGTTCAAAGACATTGTTTCATCATCTAGACAAGATAATTTGAGGCCTATGCCATGAACTTCTAGGTTCTAGCATTATTATGTTATGTAACTTGTGTTGAACTAATGTCGATTTAGTTACTAAATCTCTTATCTGGTTACTATATACGATAGTATTTTGTACTAGCTACTGATGCAGTACATATCAACTAATCGAGCACTAGTCTAGACTAGTCTAGACTAGTCACGACTAGTCTATGAGTCGGTACCCGAACGACTCTGACAGGAGAAGAAGAACTAGACAAGATATCACTAGTCAAGTAAAATACATCAATCACTAGTTCACTATACCAAAAATACTTATACAATACAACCACTAATTTTGTAAGTAGTAATATAAACAGAGGACATCAATGACTAGTTCACTATTTTTAGTCATCAGACACTTCACACATACTAGTTGAGTATATCAAACCAACATGCTGACAATATGGTGGATTTAATATTGATTACATTACCAACCTTTTTTAGTTACTCATAGCAATTTCTTGGGGATGTGGTCATCGTAAGACGTCGACAACAGATCCAGATCTACCGGGGTTCACCAGCAGGGATTTGTAGCCGAGGCCGAGACCGCAGTTGCTGCTGCTGCAACTGATCATTTACCTCTTGCAGTAGGTCCCCTTGTCCTTGACAACCCCACGCACCCCTGGCGCCAACAGCCTCAAATAGAAAGAGGCCATATAAGGGAAACATTATCTCCACCTTCAATAGCATCGATCCCTAGGTAATTCTTTATGCATCTACCAGGACAATATAATTGATGTTTCAGACCAGGATCCTACAAAGTTTAACATAACTAACACAGAAAATCACCAACACGAATAACATCGATCCCCAGGGAACTCTTAATCATCAACCATGCATAAATACGATGGCAAATATAGCTTGGAATTTAAGATTAACCACATCAACAGTTTCACACATCATGCTTCCATACAAAAATATAAACTATGCATCTAGCCAGTTATCATCTCGCTTATACACTCCGTTAATTGGTTTTCTGACCAATAAAAGGAAGATATTAAGCAAGATGAAACTATCACTTCTTGGGGTACTTGTTACAATCAAGCCCTGTGTCACTTGAGCTACTAGTATATAACATTACATTGTTATTACAGGTGGTGTGCAACTACCTAGTCAAAGCCACCATAAAGCATAATCGAGATGATTTTGTCTTAACAAGTAACGCATTCACGTGGATTATGATACAATATAGAACACTATTTGTAATTCAGACAATATAGCCCGGCCTGCAACAGGCAACAGTTAACAACCGTTGAGTCAAACTAGCCTCATGGATTATGATACAATATATAACACTATTTGTAATTCAGACTTATAGGCCACTATTACATTACTTAACATTTGAATGGACTAAAACTTGTCCAAGGGTATTTGGTGTATAAGGTCTTCATAGAATAAATTCATATCTAGGAAATTCTTACAAGTGTTGTTTAATTTGTTATTAACTACAAATCTAGAACACCGTCTAGTTTACAAAATTTTGTTTCTAAGGAATGCAAGGATAACATCAACCTACAAATCCACGATATTATCAAGTTTACCCGAGTTCATTGGATTTCGAGTGATAGAAGTGTGGACTTTTAGCATGGTCAGTATTTTACAACGATATCAATATATACATAGGTCAATAGGTGTGATGGAATGTACCTAATTATAACAAAATTAGAATGTTGATATGAAAAATAAACATAAGAAAGAAGGAATTTCTATTTATGAACCTTGGTAGATATGTTTTTCTATTTATGGGCGATTTCAACACCACAGAGGTTCTGCTACTCCATGAGAATAAAAAGAATTAGGATATATTCCAAACTTTTGTAAATGCATAAGAACGAATCAACTCTAACAGGCAACTAGTTTAACAAAGTTCATTTCAAAGTAAGTAATGCAGGGATAGTGGTTAAATCCATGCACCAATCACCAAGCACCAGCCTTGTCAGGTGGCTAAAATGGTATTGAAAAGAATAAAAAATCATACTGAACAGAATGAACCATCGGGTACAAAAAGCATAGAACTACACACATATATATTATGTTTTGTTACTGTATGCATCTGTGAAAAGTAAGTGAAGAACAAAGTTATAACATAGAACGACCATGAATCTTTGGGACAACATTTGTGATAAAGTTTGATGGGTGTTCTACTACGAATGGAGCTTTTGTTTCAAGGGATTCAATCAGACGACCACATAGTGCTACTCATATTCCCCATAGCAGGCATAGAGGGCACTTTGTAGCTAGTGAAAGTTTCAGAAACATCCCAGATCTGCATAAAGAAATAATTGCATAATCTGGGTAATCAACTACAAAGATAAGTAACCAACTACAAAAATATGGTTGGCTGGGAGCACTCTCAAAAGGAAGCCAAAATAAACATTTTCATATATTACTGAAACAATACAGGGAGTTTCAAGGCACGCTAATTGATGATTAATTTCATAAAAAAAGGTAAGGCAAAAGAAAGCTAATTCCTGTTTCAGGACAAATGACTGAAACCACTCGGGCAGCATGCATGAATATAGGTCATGTGAAAGTGGAGGCCCTATATATCACATGAAGAAACTTAAAGCTAAAGGTAACATGAATACACTAGAACTCTACATACTATGGGTATGTAATGATAGTTAAGTTAGAAGCTGAGTGACATACATTGGCAGATTATTTGTATAGGACTAGAGCTCCAATAATGATCAACTAAACTTCCTGGATGGAAGCTGGTCACCATATAGGTCAGCAAACTTTGGATGCCTACTTCCACACACCGCGGGCTCGTGTTGCAATATTATCCCCATGCAAGTTATTATTGTTGTCTGATTGTCTCCAAACTGATGTACAATAGAACCCATGAGTATAGTCCCATGAAGACATGAACTCCAGTGATGAGAAAATAAAAAAATGATCATAATATGATATTGCCATGGGGTAAAGAGGAAAAATGACATAGTTTCTTGCTTTCCTCTTACAGAACAACATGCCATACATTCATAAGGCTAATTTATCTAGAACAAAATAATCATCCCAAACAGCAAAGAGACCATACGATGTAATAAAGGAGACCATCAAGAATGAATCAAGGCCAAATAGAGTCAGCATAACTCAAAAAAAGTATGAGGAATTAGTGGTATCTAGTGAAAAATGTAGATCAGGTTGTTAAAAAACAAAATTTTCATTAGGAATCCGCAAAATCATGACTTGGGATATGAATAGAAAAATCACCAGCCTTCATTACATCCAATTATAAAAAACATCTACAATTTCTAGATGGTGAGTCCATCATTCTGACCAAATGTACTTCAGTTTTGCAGTAGTGGACCTAGTGGTACACTATAAAAACTGTAGAAAGTAAACAATGAGGCCGTGTGCAGAAAGAACAACCAATCATAAAAAAATACAAGAAATGTTACCTCAAAACTTAGCTCAGTTAGGTGTTATTTAATGGATCTAATGCAACATGGATTATATGAATTGAGGGGTGCAATGATACATAAGAGTGCAACTAAGACAGAAGAAAGTAAACAATAAAAAAGGAGGGACTTTATGTTTGCTCTGTTATACTTTTTAAATCTGAACCATGGGTGCCCCCTCCCTAGAGATGAATACATGAAGGTATGTAATTAGTAATCTAGACCTGGAGATATCTCAATTTTGAAGGTAACAAGGCTCAATTAATTTGTTTCATGATCCAATAGCACGTTCACAAGGTAAGGAAACAGACTCGTGAACCGAGATATGCGCCTGTGTCGCCGATGACACCGCTGCAGAAGATCTTTGGAGTGGTCGTCAGAGAAGTGCTGAAACTGCTGATGTTGAGGACAGACTACTATAGCTTATGCACCAGACCTACCTGACTCTTTCTCCAGGTCCGATGGCTGCAAGCCTACAACAAATTAAGCAAAATGAATAAATAAACATACAAATAATACGAACATGAACTTTTGACAAATCTACTATGAATAGTGCATACAAAACAGCTGCAGGCCAATTAACATGATATAAATAAAAGAATCAAATATCCCACCTGCAAATTTTTAGACAACCCACTACAAAGTATAGGCAGACTTACACTAGAAAATACTGCGAAGTAAAATCTGCACATTATAGTTTAAAAATGTAAACCCACCAAAGACATGACACGTAATACTTTAAAAATCCACATAGTGTTGTTTCACACCAAGACCACAAACTTGTCCACGTCTATGAAAACCTCTAATAAACGAACACAAGATACCATGTATCCTACTACAGTATGCTCTGCCTATTAGTACCAGTTTTAAGGGACAATTTTCAAACATGCAACAGAAGTAAGCAGAAGTAAGTCCATCACCTTCAGACGACCTTGTTGCTTGGAACAACATTGTCTAGGGTAAGCCCAGCAGCAAATCATCAACTAGGCGCACTGCGCCGGGTTGCGAGCAGGAGGGCACATGATGCGGCAGCAAGAGCATGGTTGTGGTCGGCACCAGCTGATGAGCTGTTTCTACTCAACCTATGTGTCTCCCACCAACAGATTACCCATAAAATCTACAGTTGGCGGTGGGTGCCGACTTGGAGACGGGTAATGCGGCCGGAGCCGGAGACATCCACAACAGTCAGGTGTGCTTGCGGATGGTGTAGGCTCCAAGGGAGCCAGCAAGGGTCCCATTGCCGCAGCTTGTTGGCCAGCTACATCTGACAAAAATAATCATGGTCACGAGTATGTTTGTAAAACAGAAATAGAGATATACATGGTTGTGTCCAGTCCAACGAAAGGAAGAAAAACAAACAAGCAGGCCTACTACGGGGCAAGGGGTGCTTTGAACACCTCCCAGCTCTCGGCCCAGGCTGCGGGGAGGCCTGAGTAGGAGAGGGTTTGGTGTGGTGTCGACGCTGGTGTGACCGCCACTGTAGTCGCCAGCAGTCAACTTGAAGAAAGATGTAAATATGGCTTAATCGAACAATGTAACGTGCTCCTCCAGATTACACCAGAGGTGGCAACGTTTCTATCGTCCCACACTAGCTAGACAGTTGGAATAGAACTATTGTATCTTGACTAAAACTGATCCGACTTGGTGCAAATACACTTTTCTGCATGAAAGTGCTTAATGTCTACAAGTGCAAGCATACATGATGGCATGAACCACTGGCACTTATATGTCTACAACATACCGAGCAACAAAGCACATTATACAGAAAGATGGCTAGAAGACTGCAAGTTTATCTGTGAACACTTCAGTATACAAAAGTAGATAGTTCAAGAAGACACCTAGATACATAACATAGTATCATATCCATAAATATATAAGCAATTGCCATGGACAATTATCATAACATAAAACACATCGGAGATTCTCCAAGTATATGAAAACTTATGTAAAGCTAACACCCCAATAATATGTAGAGTTGTAACTAGGGTGAACCATATGAATCAGTTACTATACAATTTTCTTTGGATGAGATAAGCCTGAAAACCACTCAATTTTAGTTACAGATTCAATGAGACATTGCTCTTTGATTGCAAATGTCTGGTGTTAAATGTGAACACCAAAAGTATACGGGAGTACAACATTCATGAACCACATATTCTTCATTTCCCCAAATCCCCGATGTTCAACAAATATAAAAAAGTGGACTCCAGAGTTACTCCACTTCACCCACATAGATAGACCAATAAAACTTGGAGAATCGACAATAGAAGTGAAAGTAATTTTTTTGCCGCTGAGGCAACAACATGCCTCCTCCTGTCCATGCACAAGTAAAGCAGATCTCTGCTTCACTCACAACTTACTCTGAAAATTGGTACTCTAATGAAGGTGCATTATTAATCCGCGCAGAAAAAATATCCCGGATAGTGTGTGTGCAGTGTTGGTAGCACCAGACATGAACAATGCTAAAATAGTTCTGCCGTGGTGTCCCATTTCCGCGGGGTACAATTATGCGTATCAAGGTTGTACGTAACAAATCCAAATCTTTCTGTAAGAAAAATTTCAAATCCATTCAAATTTTGACTTGGTTGGCTGTACCTCCTGCGTGCCTGGTAGAGTGTACACGCACTTCTGGTTGGCCATGTGTAAAACGATTTCTCATTAGCAAACTACCGATTGAGCTCATTTATTCGTGTTTGTACACACTGAAGTGGGGTACTAATTAATAATTAATCCGACCCGACGAACAAATCTTCCCTTTTTTGAGACCTGGACAGCCAAGAAACCGACAATCCCATGATTAGTGAGCCGTACATTCAGTTAAGAGAAAAATTTCAAGAAGCTTATTCATGGCACAAAAATAGCAGTACACTGTAAAGATAACTCAATAACACGTAGACTTCTAACTAAGTAGAGCCAAGACGAATTTCCGCATATGAATCACTTGCTATACAAGTTCCTATTGACGTGATGAGCCTAAAGACCACTCAGGTCTTTGAATTCACAGGTCATTTAGAATGTGAACAATAGAAATGTACGAGAGTGTAGAATTCTTGAACTATATAATCCCTTTCCCCAAATATCATGAAGCTGACATACGACATACGAAATCTTGAATTTCTTATATAAAGTTATGGACTCCATAGTTACTGGATTTTTAACCAACAGAAACATACCAATTAAACTTGGCACCTTGTTTCCGATTGAATAGCTGGAAAAATATAAATATAACCGTACAACATAGGAAGGGGCGATTCACCTAGTTTGCAATTGAACTCCTAACGCTCGCAGATAGTTCAGGGCCCGAGGATGGCTGAGTTGGTGAGGGTCCAAGGGCCATGGCTTGTCAGCTGACCACAACAGCTCTACGCGTTCCAGTCGGTTGCTATGTTGTGGCCATGGACGCCAAAGATCAAACCTTTCTCTTCCTGCACCTCCGTAAGACCAAGTTAATCGCGAGCCATAGAAGATGCTTTAGTAATTAATATTGCCATAACTGTAGATTAATTATCAGAATTGGTGTTCAAAACATAACCTTAACACTGATAAGGAGTAAAATGGATAGCTAGAGAGCAGAGGATTTTTTTATAATTCACGAGTCCACTAATAAAGAAACCTATCAAACTAAAAGAAATACTGACAGATACTACTTGTCAAGCAAGTTACAAGAAACATGACATAAGTGAATACCTTCGAGAGATTGGAAGAAGTGGAGGTCAAATCTGCAGGCCCGTAGAATGTCAATTCCGTTCCAACCAATGGTAGTAGGGGACAACTGATGAGAGATATCATGCATCAAATGCCAAATTGTAGACTGTCGTTGGTGTCCATTCTCCTGGCCGAGTCACAGTCCTTGAGAGATGCGCAGGTTGTTTAGACTGCATTTTTGTAAGGTAGAAGAGGAGGATGATTACACGAAGATACCTTTTGTACTATATATGTGACCAGATGACGAGATGGCTATAAACTGCGACTGTTTCCATAGGACACAACAACACAGAGTCAAGATAAAAGTAAATTGCTCGTATCAGCTACAGAAGAAAATGTGATAAACCATTAAAATGTAAATACATGTACGAGGGCAACAAGTAGAAGAAGCCTAACTTTCTACAAATAGTTTAAAAAATCATCAGTTATTTTGAGTGAACAACAAACATATCTCTTTGCAATTTTAGACCAAGATAATACAGAAACTATGCATTAAAATGTGAACTAGACTAAAGATCAAAGGAGGGCACAATATACCCGAGTTTTCCAATCGCATTGAAATGCTCACAAATCCTCCATGTTCAGGAACGTCCATTTAAATAGGCCATGGAGTATCAAAGGTTTGCTTCTGAATAAGCCTCTACTTCGAATAGACTGGAATAGACTTGAATTTGTTCAGGTTTTTTGAAAATCTTCATTAATTTATATTACATATTATATTTGTGTTCTAGTTTGTGCATCCAATATCCCATTTTAACTAAAACAAGGTCTACAAACAGAAGCTTACAGGTTCCAATCGTACAACACTAAAAGCTGTGCAAGATCGTATCATTTTACAAACAGTCGGCATCCTGCAACTCGGTTTGTTGTAGGGATAGAGAGAATAGTAGATGTCTCACCGTTTTCATGGCCTTCTTGCTGTCGAGGACGAAGCCAGGGCATTGTTAAAACCTGCTGCGACGGAGGAGAACGTGGGGAGGGTGCCCTGTCGCCACTGGATGGAGGCAACCCCAAGCTGCGTTTGGCAAAGAAGGTGACTAACTCGGCAGCATAATAATAATTTGCACCACAAACCCAATACCATAAAAATGATGCAAAATTTAGCAATAAATCACATTAAAAAAATAGCTAGAAGACTACAATTTATCTGGGAACACTTCAACGTCAAGCAATTTACCATAGACAATTGTGCGTTCTAGGAACTTTTGTATCTAGTTGAGAGCTTTGTAATAAAGGACTGTATATCCCTCTCTTGTACTTGTTACTATGTTTAATGAAAGGGGGAAGATGTTTGCCAAATTCTTTTTGACAGTTATCAAAACACACATAACGGAGATTCTCCAAACAGATGAAAATTCATGTAAAGCTAACACCCTAATAATACATAGAGTTGTAACTAAGTTGAACCATATGAATCAGTAACGATAAAAGTTCTTGTGGATGTGTCACGCCTGAAGACCACTCAGTTTTAATTACAGATCCAACGAGACATGGTTCTTTGAATTCACATGTTGTTGTCAAATGTGCACACTAGAAGTGTATGAGAGTACAACATTCTTGAACAACATATGTTATCCATTTCCCCAAATTACCTTTTTGCGGGAATTTCCCCAAATTACCTAAAGCTGAACACGTATTACAAAGCCTGTAATTTCTTATATAAAGAAGATATGGATTCCAGAGCTACTCCACTCAATCCACATAGATAGAGCAATAAAATTTGTCACCTAGTTTCCGATTGAACTGCTGGAAAACCATGCATATATTACCAACGGTATGCAGTACAGCAAGGGGCAATTTACCTTGTTTCCGGTTGAACTCCTTGCACTTGCAGATGATCGATGCCCCAAGGACACCAGCATCCGACCGTCCGTCAGGATCCCAGAGCCATGGCTCGTTGGCCGGCCGCATCAGCTCCACCGTGGTCCAGCCACCATGCCTCTGCCCCTCCTTAGTTGTAATTCAGTACATGAATTTCCAGGTGAACATCCCCCTACGATCAAAACATTCAGGTCCACTGGATTAACACACAAAAAGGCAGTGATCTACTGAAGAGTCAAAATTTCAAGAGATGAATTGAACAATACGATCAACTTCTTATATACAAGCATCAGTAACCCATCCCGTGCTTTTGTTTAGTCAAATTTTCAGACAATCACATGTAGATTAGGTATTTGTCCTACTGTGTGGAAAAATAAACTAACATCTGTGAACATGTGGCAGTTTCAGATCGTATGGACTTGATGGTGATAGATGGTACATGTATCCAAAACAGTTGTGTGGCCGGCAAGACCGTGGTCCATTAACAATCTCATCTTTTAAACGTCACGGCCTGAAATCTTGTGTTTTTAGGCGTGGATAGGGAAAGGGGTTCACATCGGGAGCTTACAGCGGACACGGCCGGGTGAGCTCGACGCGGATGGGTCGGAGCCGTGGAGGAGAGACTCCATCACCCGCGCCGGCTTGAGCCTCGGCCACTGTTGCGTCTGCGTGTCCATGTCAGGGAGTCCATCCCAAGCCAGAGAGGCCAGGTCGCGCGTGGTGGTCGGAGAAGAGGATGATGCCGGCACGCGGCGGGTCAGCCTCCATGTCCCCGGACCGGACCACCACTGAGGGGTCCATACGTGCACGTAGGAGGTCGGGGAGAAGGAGCAGAAGCCAGGCGAGGGCGTCCTGCTTCGTTGCCGACACCGGCCGGCAGTGGAGCGCTAGGGTTTTGGTGTGGGTGCGATCGGGGGCGGGCGCAGGAGCGCGGCGGTTGTAGGGGAATCGGCCTGTGAGAAGGAGGCTGCGCGGGGTAGCCGGCGAGCAGCGAGGATGGACTCCGGTGAGCGGCGAGGCTGAGCTGGGTGGCGCCGACGGCGGCGAGACAGGAATCGGGCTGATCCCTACTAGGAAGAAAATTTCCAGAAAAATGAATCGGCGGCGAGATGCGATCTGAATCGGGCTGATCCCATCAGGCGAGATATGGAGGACACTCAACCTAAATTTGGCAGTCCATTTAAACTGCCTCCACAATTCCAGGCAGAAACAGCGCCAAATCAGTCAGCCCAATTTTACTCCAAAATAAGCGAAACTTTGGCGATCCTAACATTTTGGTTTGGCGCCACCTTGACATAACTAATCACCGATAGTTTCTTCTGCCCGTGATATGCAGCATATCAATCGAATGCATCACTCGTTCCGTTGGAAAAAAGAAGGGCTGGCTTTTTTGAAGCAATCGAGCTAGCTAGCATAACCACATTAGCCACCAATCGTTCATCCTTTCTTTTTTTTCTTTTCTTTTGCACACGAGTAATTCAGCTAGCTAGCTAGGCTGCTCTAAATTGAGTTAGCTCATCTGAATATAGTCGGATTACCTAGCTGCACTGCACACGTGTATATCTCCAAATTGAATAATCAGGCTTGATGGCTCGGTCTTTTTACGAATGGCTGCCACCTATAGGGGTGGGTAAAACCGATTCAACAGTTTGGCCAGTTTTAGTTTAGTTAAAAAAATCACTAAAGTAGAAGTGAAGATTTGATTTATGAAAGAAAAATAAACTACTTCCACCAACCGGTTTGAAACCGTTTCCACCGGTTTTAGTTTTGCACACCCCTAGCCACCTCCTACTACATGAGCATGAGAAAACCGGAGACATAGCAGTTATGTGCAATGTATGGGCATGATGCGGCTTGTCGATGGAAGCTCCATCAACGGGTGGCAACCATTACCAATGGGGGAGGGGGCATACTACACAATACATGGTTAGCACATAGTCTAATGATCACTAGAATGATGAAATCACGCGTAAATCCATAGTGGTGTGGCGGGCGGTGCTCCAACAATAAATCATGGAACAAGGAATTGAACTCATCTCGATGTAGTATCCCGAGGTGAGAATGACGTGACAGGTCGGTGGACACGGGCAACCGAGAGCTACACATCGCCCATTGATTTTGCTGTGTCGGGGCGGCGAGGTGGCGTGTATATTCTCCTGACATACCGTTCCATGTCCTTTGTCGGAGGGGATAATACAGTGGGGATCGTTGGTTCATGTATAATAATAGGGTTGTTCATGTATCGTCAACATAACCTTCATGGAAATAAATGTTTGTTGATGTTAAAATTAAATTCCTCATTTTTATGTATTTATTTGTGAAATTGAAAAATATTGGGAACAAAAAACATTTAAATTGTTCATGCATTTGCCAAAAATAGTAAAACAAGATGAAAAATGCATGTGTATCCTTATTTGAATTGGTCACAAGAATTAGCTAGGGACAAAGTATATGGGCATGAGTGCAACATGGAGACTTCTACCACCAACGTCCATATATACAAAAGCACATTCATCATGGAAAGGAGGTCGAGTCACTACACAAAACCACAATCGTAGACTCCATAGCAATGAACCCTAGAACCAGCATGTAAATCTCGTCAGGTGCATCTATAAGCCCGTTGAGTTCATTTTGTAAGTCTTGTAAAATCTTGTGATCATACTTATAATAAAGTCTGAGAGAAACTCTTCTATCATTATCATCGTTTCTTTGAGGTGATGCTATGTATATTCTCCTGACATACCATGTACATGTCCTTTGTCGGAGGAGACAATGCGGTGGGGCATCGTTGGTTCATGTATAATAATGGTGTTGTTCATGTATCGTTAACATAACCTTCATGGAAATAAATGTATGTTGATGTCAAAATTAGATGTCTCGTATTTTATGTATTCATTTGTGAAATTGAAAAGATTGGGAATAAAATATTTAAAAGTGTTCATGTGCTTTCCCAAAATAGTAAAAGAAGATAAAAAATGCATGTGTATCCTTATTTGAGGTGATCGCATGGATTTGTTAGGGAAAATCATATGGGCAAGAGCGCAACATGGAGACTCCTACCACCTACGCATATACAGAAGCACATTCGTCATGGAAATGAGCTCAAACCACTACACCAAATCACCATCGTTGACTCTTTAGGCATGAACCCTAGATCCAATCTATAAACCTCATCGGGTGCATCTATAAGACTGTGGAGTTCAACGTCTAAGTACTGTACAATCTTGTGATCATACCAATCGTAAAATCTCTCTTCATCATTACCATCACGTCTTTGATGCAAATATGTTGCTCTCAGCCCATTGCCGAACAAATAAACCCATCTCCGATCTCTAGAGTGGGATTGACTTCGGATCGTGCAAACAATGCTTACTCAAATAGAGAGTGTAATATTAATTAATTTTTATAACAATGTATCGCAAATGAATTAATAGAGGGCATATATTTTTGGATAATAAACTTTAGTTAACTTTTATATCGACTACTCCCACATATAATAATTAATATAGTGTAGTTATTGTAAGAACCAAATAATTATTTGGGATAGCCAGGTGGGGGTCGTCCTTGTTGGAAGCTAGTTCCCTCATTGTCAATTCTGATACTATTCTACAATCATCATGCCTAGAGAAAACCTAGACATCCTCGGCCTATGCCATCCCCACGATCATGCTTGTACCATTTATAAGTACAGCTGGCACCACCATTTCCATCAAGCCTAACTATCTTCTTGCCATGGACGCTTCTATTCCACCTCACCGCCCCCAACCACCCTAACCGCCACCACCTGACACATGGAATGCTAGGTGATCTCGAACCCCTAGCATAAAATAAGGGTGTGTGACGACACATGGAATGCTATGTGACCTCGGACACACGCGGATGGTTCTATCGGCTTCTACCGGGCATGCGACATCTACGGCGCTCGTCGACTACGTCTTCGGCGACACCTCCATCATCTTCCTAGACCGCACCCTCCATAACCAGCTCCGCATGGCTAGCTAGAGCAACACCGTGACGGTGTAGGGACGCACCTACCCGATCTAGAACATGGTCACCACCATGCGGGGTTGCTCCATCGTGGTCACGCTAGAGCTCGCCGGCAATACGACCTTTGTTGCCATGACCAACTACCTCGTCCCAGCCGTGGAAGCTATACTCGCGCACAGTGGTCATCGGTCGTGACGCTGCCAACTCCTACGGCGAGGATGATGAAGCTTGATGCATGACATAGGTTGCTTCCCTAATAGACATAGCGCTCGTGTGCTATGTGTGGGTGTGTTGCGGCTGGTTGATGACACCTCCAGTAACCAGTGGCAACATGTATCGATGGTGACCCCTTACTGAGGCCGCCGGCTAGGCAATGCATGGCTAGCACATAATCTAATGATCCTCAGAATGATGAGACCACAGAGAGATCCATAGTGGTGTGTGGCAAGCGGTGATGCATAGTATTACCATGTTTTATTACCACTAGGTCGTAGTCAAGGGATCTATTGTGAGAAGATAGTAGATCCATAGCAAAAGTTGTGGGCTTGTCCGCCGGGCACGGCGGGTCTATCGCGCGCCCAGTGTAGTAACAACCGTCTAACCTGTTTACCAGTAGATCAAGAGTTTGCGTGTGGAGATGGGCTTTGTTGGTGGTTTAGCAATGACAAATTATGTTCACCCACACAACATATATATGTGGGAACGACGACATGGTCAATGCCGAACGACGACGATACACCTAGATCGATAAAAAATCTAAGAAGTGTGATATCGTGACCAAGAGGTTAATAGGATTGATATGATAGTAATATCAATAAGGTGTGCGCAAAGTACATGAAAGCGGGACGGAAGGAACTCAGAAGTTAAGCGTGCTAGTTCCCTCACGGTCAAGTTCGCTATTATTCTACAAGCCTATAGAAAACCTAGACATCCTCAGCCTTTGTTCGTCGCCATAGTCATGCTTGTACCATTTATAATAATTGTTGTCACCGCGCCATTGCCATCCGGCCTGGCCCATCTAACTATCTTTTTGCTACCGACACTTTTATTCCACCTCAGCGGCCCCACCTACCCTAACCACGACCACCCCGACACATTAAATGATAGGTGATCTCAGACCCCTAGCATAAAATAATGGTGTGTGAGGACACATGGAATGCTAGGTGATCTCGAACGTGGGCGGATGGCTCTATCAGTTTCTAATGGTGGGCGTACAGATACCAAGAACTATGGTTTTGAGATTTGTTTCTAGAAAAATTCCATGACCCTCCAAAATCAAGGAAACCTCATGAATTTTTTCAGAGTTATCCTATCATTTTTTTTCAAATTTAAAATAATTCTAACCAGATTTATACTAGATTTGAGTTTTACCTGAAGTCTAGAAAATCCAAGATAATTATACGTCCGAACTCAACATAGTTAGCCCAAAATTTTGTAGTACCATGTGTGGCTAGTACTCCTCCGTTCTCTTTTAATTGACTCGGATTTAGTACAACTTTAGTACTAAATTCGAGTCAATTAAAAAGAATCTGAGGGAGTACTAGTTTAGCTTCATATAGTTAGCACAAACGACCGGAGGCTTACGGAAATGGGCGGGAAGAGGTAAAATAAAATACTCCAGTTATCGTGGGTCCATTATCAAATTGGGCCGAATTGTTTGGGTAATCAAGGCTGCAGTAAAATAAAATAAAATACTCCAGTTATCGTGGGTCGGAGTCCATTATCAAATTGGGCCAAATTGTTTGGGTAATCAAGGCTGCAGTTTTAGTTTAGTCCTGGCCAGAACCCTAATCCCCATTCTCCTCTCCGCCGCCGCTCCTCCCTCGCCGTCGCCGGCTGCGCCCCTCCGCCGCCACCCCTGCGCCATCCCCGAGCCTCCTCCCCTACGACCCCACTTCCTCGAGCTGGCCGGACTCCGTCGCAGCTTGGCCGATGCAGTGCTGCAGTGTTCCACGCCGGCGAGGTGTCTCCGGTCACCAGGACGCGCCGGCCGCCAAGTCGCGAGCTGCGGAAGGCCGTCGTCCTCCACGCGCTGCAAGGAGGGCGTCTCCTCGGAGGAGGGGAACCGCGCTGTTCGGTGGTCTCCCCCAGGCCCGCCATTCCGGCAGCAGCTGCTCCTGTTTCCTCCGTCTGCGTGGAGAATCAAAGGTCGAATTTTGTTCTTCTGTATGTCAGCTTAGGGGCTCTAGTAGAGTCCTCTGTATTTAGCAGCATTAGGCCTGTGTAGTGTTCGGTAATTAAACCATGATGCATGCAAAAAGAAAAAGTAGCTACATTACTGTTCGGTAATTAAATCATGATGCACGAAAAATTAAAAAGTAGCTGCATTAGCAGTGTTGATGATGTCAATTTCCAGTGCCTTGCCATGAGAATTATGAGCTCTATTTTATTATGGTCCTGATATATAGCCTCATTTTAATTTGCAGGTTGCTGGGAGTCTGCCCGTGGCTGATGATGTCATTGCAAGGAACTGAAGGAGGGTGGCTGGCTGGAGATCAGGCGTCCACGGCGTGCAGGAGCTCGCCCGAAGGCCCACTGCGGCTACCTGGACGCTGTTCCGGAGATCATCGACATCAGCAACAAAGGTCAAAATTTTCTCTTTGGCCGCCTAGGTGTTCGGAAGTGATTATTTCGATTGGTGTAGAGGTATTGTGCAAATCGTTGTTGTATGGTGCAACATGTCGATATATTTTGTAAGATATAGAGCTTCATTCACTTGTCGCCATACCTTTGCTTTGCCCATTCATTGCATATAAAAATAGGGTGTTTGACCTGCTTTCCTATTCAGCTTAATGATTCTGTGTGGCCACTTATTGTATTTGTTGAAATGCAAATTAGTGCAATTGTTTCTTACATATAGTGCAGAAATTTGTAGAGGTGAGCATCTCTCCATTTTCATGATTAAGCATTGAAACTTGATAAATTTTTATGTTTCTGCAAGTGTCGTTGCTCTGGCCATAACATTCAGTACTATACTCTTTTTCTTCTTTTATTTTAAAATGGGATAAACACAATTTACTCTGGTGATGCACATTGCTGAGTCATTGTTTTTCTGGGACCCAACTTCCTGCTTATGATTAAACTCTGGTGATGCACATTCCTGCTTATTTATGGTAGGAGGCATCTTGATTTTACTCTGAACTTTCTTTTGACAGAAATGGCTGTTGGTGTTGCGCTATTAAGATTTCATACTTCAATACTTCCCTCAACATGTACTTAACTTCCTTTTTTTCTGCCTTTTCAGATAGGTCGAGCTGCTGCATGTTATTGATTTTGTTGGACAGCTTCAAAACACCGAGATCCATTCGAGTTCACTCGCAGATGCTTATCCTGTCAAGGTATACTTGGCTGATACTTTGTACTCATCATCGTTGTATCCATCTGCTTTGATTAGAAAGAGCGTCATACCTTTATGTGCAAAGTGGAGAACCTTAAGTTCTCAGTTGTCAAATATCGGAAGCTATTCATGTTCATGCCATGTTATATGATATGTTAAATTTCGGTTCTTAATTTGAACATTTGAAGTATCTTGCTTTATGCAGGCAGTCGTACAGGAAGATGCATTTGAGCTGTGCAAGGACAACAGATACAGCCAGCCAACAGGGAAGAGTGGGCTGTCAGCCGCAGAAAATTGATGACATTGTACAACTCCGTGGGCTGCCATGACTCCGACATGGCTCTAACGACCACCTCCCCAACAAGCTACTGCCGGTGAGCTCCCTCTTACCCTCCTGCAATCTGTTGTTGCTAACAATTGTTTCATTTTTTGAGTTTAATCGAATGTGCTTGCATGTATAGATGGCAACTTGGTTCAGTCAAGGAAAAATTGTTGTGCGTTGGCAATTTGGCAGTAGATGTGTAGGAAATAGTATGTGTTCAATTGTTTGCTTGATGTTTGATATGCATAGGCACTGCTGAAAATCATGCATATTTTTCAGGTTGAAAGCATGTCGGAGGAGGATCTGAAGGGCGAGAACCGGCGTCGCAGTGGAACCGGGAGGAGGAGGTGTGGTGGCGAACACCATCTGCGACATCAAATAGTGCATCGTGGAGGCGCTCAGGTGGTTGTGAATGGACTAGTCTACTGATTGCGATTGTTTTAGTGTACGGAGCTTCCACTTGTTCTTCTGGATTTAACGATTGAATTGGTTCTATATTGGTTGGACAATAGTTCAAATGGTCCCGTAAATCTCAAATGGTTCCCTAAATCTCAAATGGTTCGGTCATAATTGAACTTTTGCTTACAGTATCTCATCCCCTTATTATTTTGTTGCATGCAAATGGTGTAGCGTGATTCCAGTTATGCCTAAGTTGGGAACAATAGGTTCTTAATTGTCGATTGTTGGATGCTTAAGTTGGGTACATGTGCGTTTATTAGTGGCTGTTATTTGGATCCTTCTATAAATATAAGTGTTTTTTTTACCTGACCATGCTTTGTTCTTGCTCGAGGATAACTAGGGGGGCTAAACAATGAGAGCGGTCGCCTTGGTGTGACCCCATGTGTTTAGGTATGATTCTGGTCCTCTCTGTGATTTCTTACTCTTGTGCATGTAGTTGACCATGTAGCCTCTCCACATGCCCATTGCTGGGCTGGAGTATCCAGTTTTGTGTCAACATAATTTATAACGTTTAGTAATATCACTGTTGTAGTTGCGGTTTGTATTCAAGTCGAAGGAGTTTTATTGAAGCTGTGGGTTTTATTTTGTTGTTTTTCTACCACCAATCAATCAGATAAGAAGAGTTGTTGCTACAATTCGGTGAAGTTGATGAAATTTTTGGGTGATTTCTGGTAGTACTGGAATCGTGCCATTGCAGGTACTAGTTGATATTCTCAGCATTTAACATGCTAGTCAAGCTGGACTGCGTGTTTGAATGCATCTAGAGGTAGGTGTGCTGGTATATGCACTTTAACTGTTTCTGCTATATGAATTGTGGTCTCTGGATGTCCAAATAGAGGCAAAGGCCATGTCAAGTTTTTCAACACCATTGATGATTAAAGTTGAAGAGTTTGTTAGTTAGCGAGTGCTTTTGGTTTCTTAAAGAAGAAGAAACCAGTTAACTTGCCGCGGTTTGTTTGTGCAGGTGCAGCGAGGCAAGCCAACGGTGAAGCGCGGGCAAGGCAGACGCACCAAACGACGACATTGTAGAACTGTGTTGCCGGCTAGCTCAGGCGGAGCCGCTGCCGTGCTGGCCTAGGACCGGTTGGGTAATTGTGTTGGTGCTGTCATATTCATCATCCAGAGGTGGTAGTAGCCCGATGAATTGTGTGTGTAATAATAATATTCATTCATGCTCCGGATGGGATGGCAGAGCAGAGTTTGTTGTACTGTAATAGCAAGCGGTGTGAGTTCGCATGGTAGCTGCAATATTTTGAATGATTGGATGAGCCTTGCGATTTAGAAGCTGCTGAATTAAGCTTTAGTTATCTGATTAATAATTAGATCAAGCACTGGTGTGGTGCTCCAAAATATTTAGTTGTGCAAGCACGTCTAGATACACGTGCACGGCCGAGCTGAGCACGGAGCACCCGATAAATGTAGGTATTGTGGATGATGCCAAATATAAAGACTCCTTGGACTGGAAATGGAAGAATGGATGGATGGATTCCGTTGTAGATGATGTGTGTACAAGTCTCCGATGGGAAAAAGAAAAAGAAAAAGAGGAGAATTTCCAAGTTTAGAGGTGGCGTGGCAGATGGAAGTTTAATTTTGGAGGCGCTCCAGGCAGGCAGAAAAGATTGCACGTAGAAAGTGGATGAGCTAATATAGGTTTCGAGTCGATCGCGAAAAGAAAGGAAATTAAGAAAATCCCGCCGTATTAATTGGATTCGTTCCAGCAGCCTCCCGTGCATTTCCTTTCCTCCTCCTCCGCCCTGGTTAAAAATCCCGCCGTCGCGCGATGGGAAGAGAAGAAAACACCGCGATGGGAAAACCCGCGTGATTCCAGCGAGCACGAGGAAACCGGCGGGTGGCCGCGTGTACGTGACGTCACCTATTAATTGGATTTGGTAGCACCCGCGCGCGAGAAACGTAGAAACCGGCGGGTGGGCAGTTTGGATTTCGCCGCGTGTACGTGACGTGACTGCATCCGCGCGCGCTAGCTACCTGCTTCTACGTGTGGTCCAAGCTCCAGCGGCAGAACAAAAAAAAGGAGGCGGCGGAAGCGGAAGCGCGCGTACGTGACCGCAGAACAGTTTCGATTCCACGTACGCACCATGCTAACTCATTCTCATACTCCACAGTACTAATATTCTGTCTTTATTATACCCAAAAGTGTTGAACCAGTATGCGAATCACTAGTTAGTTTTCCTGGCGGGTACAAGCGGGCAGATGGACGCCGCTTTATCTTGAAGTAACTTAAGGTGCACATCTTCTTTTCCTTTGCCCGGTTGCTAATGAGCATTGGAATTCGATGGGTTTACTGAATGTTATTGAAGAAGCTCTGCGTGTGGATATATCTGGATCGGCTGTGCTGGAACATATTTTACATTTAGATGATAATAAGCTGCAGGGATTCCAAATGGTAAATTTAAAAGAGGTGGTCGCAACGACATGTTGGTACCTATGGTGGATGAGAGGGAGATGCGCACATTCAGAAACTGTGCCACCCTTGAATAAATGTAAGTTCTCTATCCTAGCTATTGCTGCTAATGCAGGCCTGGTCTATGGGAAAAAAATCAAACTTAATGCCGATCAAATGGAGGAGGACGGAAGCAAGAAATATCAAACTTTATGTTGATGCAGCATACCATGACGATGTCAAGGCTGGTGCTATTGGAGCGGTGTTACTCAATTGCAATGGTGAGTTTATAGCAGCTTCGGTATCCTATCTTCCTAATGTGGCATCACCGTTGTTGGCGGAAGCTTATGCGATGAAGGAGGGGCTGTCTCTGGCGATGCACATGGGATATAACATGGTTGTAGCAGAATCAGATTCTATGGAGGTAGTTGAAGCTTGCTCCGGGGCTGAGACCTGGTGGAGTGAGGCGGCGGCAATCTTTGCAGACTGTGTGGACAGAGTTGCTTCAATTGGTATTGTGTCGTTCCACCATACGCCGAGGGAAGCAAACCAAGTCGCTCATGAATTAGCTAAGAATTCCTTCTCCAATAAGTTCACTTGTAATTGGGTCGATGAACCCCCTGATTTTATTTTAGATAAACTCCTTAACAATGTAACTGTTATATGATTGGGGCAGCAAGTTTCAGACGCACTCTTTTCCTTACCAGGGTATCGAAGGGGACTGGAAGGTTTTTAATGAGGCGGCTTGCTAGCTTAATATATTGGTTTGTTAAAAAAAAACTTAACGTCCACAAGCGGCACCCCACCTAGTCGGGCGGACGGAAGTTATCAGCTAGTGGACATCCATGGAGAGGCCCACTTACACGCATATACATTCGGATATCTTAGAGCATCTCCACCGGTAGCTCCCAAATAGGCGCCGGCAGGGGCACCGACACCTCCGTTTGGGGGGCGTCGGCACTGCATCCTCTATTTGGGGGAGCTGTTCCCACACCGGCGCCCCCAGAACAACGGCCCCATAGATGTTTTGAATTAAATTCGTAAATAAATGCATATAAAATTGAATAAGAAATATTTTATTCCACAAACTAATACATAATTGGGAACATGGTTTACACAAAGACACAATTTGGAACATGGTTTTCCACAAACTAATACATAGTTTGAACCATGGTTGACACAAATATAAAACGTTGCAAAAAACTAAACCTAACTAGGCCGGTCATCGCAGGTTTCGTGTGTTCGCTGCCAAGAAAGAACACTCGAGGGCACACCCAGTCACCCAAACTGGAAAATTCAGCTGGCGTGGGTGCCCCTGTTGGTTCTTTCGATGGAGAACATCCGAAAACATGCGAGCCGATATTCGCTGCGAAGAAAAAACACTCGTCAGTCGTCCTCCTCGACGCTGTCGACGTGGTAGTTCCGGTGGCAACGCGTGTCATCGAACACCTTGGCGCTCATGTCCCTGTCGCTGAAGTAGGAGAACACGAGCACGAAGCCGACTTGGAGGCTGTGGTGGCGCGCGAACTTCTCCCAGCCGATGTGGAGGTACATCTTGCCGCGCGCGTCGTAGATCACGTCGACGATCCACCGGTAGTAGCCGCACGAATGCTCCCGGAGATGCAGCGTGCCCGGGCGGTCGTCGCCGGTGACGAAGTCGGCGAAGGTGTCCGGCAGCCTCTGGATGCCGCGTGGGTCGCCCTTGAGGACGAGGACGAACTCGAACAGCACGGGCCCCTCCTCGTCCATCTCCGACGATGAAGACTCTGGTGTGGCAGGCGACGGCGTGCGTGCACCTCTACCGCGGCCACGGCCACGACCACGACCACGGCCGCGACCTCGGCCTCGACCAGACATGGCGTCGTCTTTTCAGATGGTGGCGGCTAGGGTTGGGGAGAGAGGCGCTAGGGTTTGTGTGTGAGAGGGACGATGAGAGGCGGCCCTTTTTATAGGCCGGAGGGAGGCGGGGGAGCGGGGGAGCGGTGGCGCTCATTAACGGCGGCACGAAGAGCAAGGCGCGCGCGACGGGACGGTTCGCTGCGCGTCTGCGGAAACTGCACCGCCGCTGCGCCCCAATTAACTCCCGTCGCGAGGTAGGTGACGGTTAGGTTAAAATCGAATGAGCCGCTGACGCGTCGGCCTCGCCACTCCCCGCTGGCGTCGACTTTTGGGTTGTGTGGCTGACAGGCGGCTCCCACGCCCAAAATTTTCAGCCCCGCGAGATGCCGGCGCGCCCGATTCGCGCCCTCGGCGAAGTGGCCGGCACGGAGTTGCCGGCGATTCTATTGGGGGCTCCAAAATTGGCCGGCGCCGTATGGAACGCGCCGGTGCGAGCTCATTTTCGCCCCCGGCCCCCAAAAAGCAATCGGGGCCGCTATCGGGGCGCCGGTGGAGATGCTCTTATCGCTGGATACAACGAGGAGTGCACTAAGACCCATCAATATCCAACTTCTGTACCCATACATAACCCAAGCATCTGGATCCAACCACTCTATTCGCAACAGTTTCTGCAGGCACGGACGAGAGTGACATCCTTGTACGGGTTGGTGGCTCAGTGCACAAGATCATCACGAAAACGATATGTTCGCCTTTCTCAGTCTCCTGTCAAGTCCATATCTCCGTCTTTGGAAGAAAAATGATCTCGTTTTTCTCGAAGGTACTCCTCAACACCTGTCGCTGAATACAACCAGGAGTCCACCATATAGCCCCCCACACATCGACAGCGAGCTTCCGTGCCCATATAGCATATAGCCCACACGCGCGCGGGTCTGCAGCAAGGGCACCCATTGTTTCAGACATGGAGAAGAGCAAAGTCCTAGTGGTTGGCGGCATGGGGTACATCGGCAGAAGGATGGTGAGGGCGAGCTTGGCTCAGGGCCACCGGACCTTCGTCCTGACGCGGCTGGAGAAGGTTGGCATGGACATCGACAAGCTCCAGCTCCTGCTGTCGTTCAAGGCGCAGGGAGCGGTCCTCGTTGAGGCGTCGATGGACGACCACCGGAGCCTCGTCGCCGCCGTGAAGCGGGCCGACGTCGTCGTGTCCGCCATGGGCGGTCCACACCTGCTGCAGCAGCTCAAGCTCGTGGAGGCTATCAAAGAAGCTGGGAATGTCCAGGTTAGTCGGTCTCTTTGTTTACTCAAGCAGATCTTGATTCAGATGACTATATATGGATATGTCAGATTCGTTCAGAATCAGAACGGGAGTATTTTACGATTTTGGACTAGCTAGTTCATATATTCCCATGTTCTGAATTATCTGAGGTACTAATTGTGGTCTAAGTAGACTTTTGTAGAACTAGTTTGACTGAATTTATAAATGATGTGTATTCAATGTTGTAGATATTTGCACGTGTTTCTAGAAACTTAATAAATACACATAAACTTGACTCATGGCAAAGATAGGAATTCAAATACTCCAATCCAACTTGTTTTAAGTTTGTCTAACTTTAAGTGTATCTAGAACTTATGTTTTTTTTTAATGAAAGGCGTCTCTGCCCTGTTCCATTTGACAGAAATGAAACCAAGTTTTACATACGTCAGTTTAAGACCCTTACAGCCTATCCTGGAGGCAAAACGTTCACTGAAAGCAGCAAAACCAGAACTAAAAACATCACTTTAGATTAGGTCTAAGAAAGAAATGCACTCGCAAAGCTTCCTGGAACATGTTCTTCTTTTTTTTTCTCCGCTGGGAAGTTTTTGCTTTCTTTTTGGATCAGGCTCTCAGCTTGACATCATCGCACGCCTTTGGGATTCCTGGACCGATCACCTTCGTGCCAATCCTCCTCCTTTTCATCGCCATCCGATTTGTGGAAGTTCCAGCGCTTTCTTCTCCAGCTCCACGCACCAATCTTCTATCTTCTCCTGCCATCCCTCCTTGCACAACGGCATCTATTTCCTGAGTAGACGAGCAATCCTCCGCCAGATACTCTGCATACCAGACCAGATTAGTCGACCAAAAAGGATTTCATTCCTCATTTTCCACATGTTCCAAATGACAGCAGATGTTAGAGTATTAACAGCCCCATTAGCTTCATTACTAACCCACAATCTAGCTACTGATTCATAATCGTGTCCAACCTGTTTCTTCATAATAGTAGAAATAAAATCCCACGCATATTTAGCAATATCACACCCAAAGCATAGATGCTCCACACTCTCCAGCTCAGAGCAAAATAAACATCTCATGTCTTGGATTGACTGTCTTTTAGCTAAATTATCCCTCGTTAAGATTTTATTGTTTGAAAATAACCATAGAAATATCTGTACCTAGGGGGTATGTTTAGTTTCCACACTGCAGGAATAAAAACAGGCTTAACACCTCTAAAGTTTATCACATCATACAGGGAATGGGACGAATAGGTTCTAGAAGCATTCAGCTTCCAAACCATTTGATCGGGTTCCTCGTTCAACTCTAGCTGATGCACAATAGCTTTCAACTCATCCCATTGCATCATTAATCTAGCATTGAAACACCTCCTAAAGGAAAGCTTCAGTTCACTCTTGTTCCACACTTCACAAATAGTTATGGTTTGTTCGTTGCAAATAATATATAATTCCCCGAAGTGAATAGCGAGGCTAGTACCTCTGAACCACTGGTCCTCCCAGAATTTAACATTCTGCCATTTCCAACCAGCCATTGATATCCAAATTTTGCAGCATTAAAAGCCCACAACACCCCTTTCCAAAAGGGGGAAGCACTCACATTGCTACATGTGAAAATGTTGGGGTGTTGAGTTCTATACTTAAATTGCACAATTTCTTTCCAAATTTTATGATCATCCAAATTGAAACGTTTAATCCAAGAAGCCAACAGAGAAATATTCAAGTCTCTAATATTTGGAATCCCTAGACCTCCAAAGTCCTGTTTCATGCTCACTAAATCCCAATTAGCAAGATGGTATTTGTGATGACCTTCATAGTTATCCCATAAGCAATGTGCCAACTGGGAGTTTATGTCTTTAACAACCCATTTAGAAAATTTCAAAAAGGATAAAAGATAAATTGGTATACTTGCTAAACATCACTTGACTAAAACCAGCCTGCTAGCATGGTTCAAAAGACGGCCTCTCCAGCCTGCAATTCTCTTAATTATATTGTGAATTAAAGGCTGAAGGTCCTCTTTTGAAGCTTACCAAAATTTATCTAGAACTTATGTTCCATGGGACAGAGGTAGTAATTTGGAACTAGGAAGTATCTAAGAGAGGTGGACACACACGATTCTGTTACACGTCTGGTTTCAGATTAGATACGACATCTGCCGTAAAATTCAACAGGGAAGTCTATTCATTCTAATTTTAAAAAGAACCTCTGGTGCTAAACAAACTAACTACCAGATGATTCTCAAATTCTTCTAGTATGTTTTTTTCTAAAGTTGGCGAAAATGACATTAATAAACTGATTTAATTTTTCATGCAGCGGTTCCTACCATCTGAATTCGGAATGGACCCAGCAAGGATGGGGCACGCTCTTGCGCCCGGGCGGGCCACGTTTGATGACAAAATGGTGATAAGAAAGGCAATAGAAGAAGCAAATATTCCTCACACCTATGTCTCTGCTAACTGCTTTGCGGCTTACTTTGCTGCTAACCTATCTCAAATTGGTACTCTTCTCCCACCCAAAGAGAAAGTTCACGTATATGGGGATGGCAATGCCAAAGGTATACAAGTATTACTACTTGTACTGTGTTTTTCTCGTTGCAAATTTATCTTGCAGACCAACATTTAGTTCAAGATTCTGTTCCGCATAACCATCTTTTTTTAAACCACAGCAACACAACGTCAAATTTTCAAACTATTGCAAATTTACAACATGATTTTTAGAACATTCCCCATATTTGATTACATGTACTAGCTACATGCTCTAGAAGAAATACAATAATCACATCTCATTTTATTTGGTTGTATTGTAATGTGCAGTGATTTTCGTGGACGAAGATGATGTTGGAACATACGTAATCAAGTCTATTGATGATCCTCGGTCATTGAACAAGACAATTTACGTAAGACCACCGGAAAACATATTTAGTCAGAATGAGCTGATTGCTAAATGGGAAAAGCTATCAGGAAAAGTTCTTGAGAAGATTCCTATTCCGTCTGATGAATTCTTGGCCTCAATGGAAGGTAAGAGGATAATAATCTATTTGGCTGAAGCCAAATTATTAAAGATGTTACTTTTAGTCGCACTAAAATGGTCAAAGGGCTACAGAGAGTTTCTTGGAAAAGCTGTATTGCTCCTTTAAGTCATGTTCTTAACAAATAAAGTAGATTTGTGAAACACATTTTCAAATGCGAAAATTCAATTTGGCTCCCGGGTGCGTATGCACACTCTACCAAAAAATTATATTTTGAAATGTCGAAAAATTTGGACAAAAAATTTGACATGTACATCTCCATAATATACGTGCGTTCGTCAAGTTTCACGAAAAACCATTATTTTGTGTGGTCTATATAAAAAAGAGAAAGTTTATCTTGTGAAAAATATTAAATTTAGCACTGAATTTTGTCTTTTTTACACACGTGACATGATAAGTCATTTTTTATGAAACGATTTTGTGAGCACGTAGCACGTGAAGATGTACGTGTGAACTTTTAGTTTTATTTTTTTAAAAAAATTAAAATATATGTAAGATGTATTTTGAAATATAGGGAGCATACACCCATGTTCCACATTCCAAAACACCGCTCCCAAATCTTTCAAATGCCCCTACAATGTTTTAATAACAATAAATCCTTGTAAAAAGTTGTCTTAAGGCATGTACCACAGTATTATATTAAACCTCTCATAAAAATGTGTCAGGCTGAAGAGTGATAAGCTTGGTTTCATTTACATGAATGGTCTTACTTCCTAAGTTTGCTCTCCAATGGCAATGTTCTCAAAATCATGCAGTCAAACTTCTGTACTGATAGCTTATATAGAGGTATAATATTTACATCACGTAGATGGCTAGATGAAATTGTACGATAAAATTGTTGACAACAAATCTTCAAAACCATACACAAGAAGATGTCGTTGAAATCTAAAAATAAATAAAAGCCGAGACGCGTGAATAAAATGGTCTACCTCTCCTCTTTTGTAAGACAAAATATATTTTCATTATGTTTTACACATCCATCAATTATTTCTACTGTTTGGAAACAAAAAAATTCTACAAAGCTCATAAATATGCTGATACTCGTAATTGAATACATACTTTTCTACTTGCATCATGCAGGTGCGGACCATACTTATCAGATAGTAGTCGGACATGTCTACCACATTTTCTACGAGGGCTGCTTGACAAACTTTGAAATTGCGGACGATGAAGAAGCTTCTCTACTCTACCCAGAGGTTCAGTACACCCTGATGGACAAGTACATGAAACGCTATTTCTAATAAAATAATATATGAACCTCAACATCTTTATCAGCACAAGACAACATATATATATGCAATAAAACAGTTTTTCTTATTTTTTTGCATTAGAAAATGAGTTTCCCAGTTACCTTATTACATCTGCAGACTTACCCTCCTAGGCGTTCTACCAGCTATACATGATTCTTGTATTCCTCCTTCTTTTTTTTTACTTCTTTTTTTAGATTAGTGCGGCTATGTGCATCCTTGTTATGCAGGTGTCGGGTGTAATATCCTATGAATTGTATCCGGGTGATGCTATCTTATGAGTAATAAAATGGCCTTTATCGGAAAAATATGTGCAGACTTATTCAAATTGTAATTCAGCCAATTCATGGGTGTTGAAGTACCTCCAGATTCCATTGAACCGTAATAATACCAAATAACAGAATAAACACATTTCACTTGTTACCCTATATTTGTGATCAACATTGTTAACCAATTTAGTCGGTCTACCTCGCCTCCAGAGACCGGTTCTGTAGGCTCGGGGACCATGTATCTTCAAACTCGTCTGGAGAATATTGGTCTAATTCGCTAGATTTCCATGTCCTTGCACGTACTACTAGGAAATAGGCTATAGGCCCAGAGTTACCATCGACGTAACAAAAAAAAACTGCACGTCGGTTCCGGTGGTATTTGCCGTTGGCGCACGACCTTTTCGGCGCGCCCGTAATAACATCATACTATCGGCGCACATCTGTTTTGGCGCGCCGAAGGCCTGGTTCGGGATAGTGCATGGACGTGCATCACACTTACCGCCGGCGCACCTGCATAGTGGTTTGACTACCTCCGGCGCACTACCATACAGGTGCGCCGGTGGTAAGTGTGGTACTTTTCAGTTTTGCAAAAAATAAAAGAAAAGGTTAAAAAATTCAAAAAATAAAATCCTTCGAGATGACCACAAGTTATGTGTTGTAGTTTCCATGAAAATTTTAAAACATGAATTTCTATATATTATGCAAAATTGTGTCATATTTCGATAAAACGGGATTTCTGGTTGCATACGACCTCCGATGAAAAACTTGATTGTATCAAAATGTATCCACGCAAAATTTTACATCCGATTTCAATCCCTCTAGGCATTTGGCGATTTTTTAGATTCCCAAAATTTAGAAAGGAAACCGAGTTTTCTAAGGTTTTAGAGTTTGGTGAAAAAATCTCAAAAAAGGAAAAAAAAATACCGCCGGCGAACGGCCATGGTGGTGCGATGGTGGTAACCTATCGTATATATGGGAAACGACCTCACTTATCCTCTTTCCCTCCTCCTCTTCTTTCTCTTCCGCTTCCTCCTTTCTCCTCACCGGTGGCCTCCTCGTCGTCATCCTCCTCCTCCTCCTCCGATGGCCTCCTACACCATCGCAATATTTGAGTTATTTGACCAATTTAGTGATATCTAACTAATCTTAATATCTAGTCAAATTACTTACTCATGGTCAAACTTTCCGATCGGTCACCCATCTTCAAACTACTACAGCCCAACCACGCTTAACTTTTGAGTTTCTTCCGAACAAGCTTCCAAGTACATCAGCACACCTTATTGATATTAGTATCATATCAATCCTATTAACCTCTTGGTCACGATGTCACACTTCTTTATTGTTTGAATTCTAAATAATTATTTGAATAAACAAAAATAATGAAGTAATAATAATCTTGAATAAATAAAATTTGAATCTTATTTTTTTGAATTCCAAATAATCCTTTTTTGGCAAAACATGAAATCTATTTTTTTCATATTTCCCTTTGGAAGTTTGAAATGAAAAAATTTGCTAAACGACCGTAGGTGGTTGAATTCGGATGTAACTTTTCGCGTAGATATATACTTTCGTATATTAATTTTTTTACGAGTTTGTATGCAAAAGTTATAGCCATTTTACAGAAAATACTATTTTTTGCAAAATGAGTTGAAATTCATGTTTATTATTTTTCATAATAACTAGATCGCCTAAACTACCTTCATCTGAAAGGATTTTCAATTTTGAACTTTCTATCATTCCCTTTTGTATTTTACAAAGCTATATGGGGATGTGGTGGTGGAGCCAAAAAAAATAAACCCGAAAAGTCTTTAGTCATGGTTGGTGTCTCCAACCGAAACTAAAGATAGACCTTAGTCCCGGTTGGTATCTCCAATCGGGATGAAATGGGCTCGCATCGGCCGTAGCCTGCCGCAACCCCTTTTGTTCCGGTTGGTATCTCCAACCGAGACGAAATCTTTCATTTGACCCGGGACTAAAGCTTGCCGTGCCCGTGGGCCGTCCTAGCCATTGAAAATGGGACTAATGCTCACATAGTCGGCCAAAACTAAAGCTCCGGACGGAAGGTCTTTTTTTATACTAGTGCCTTCACACATGTAAAGAAGTCAGCACTGAGTGCCTGGAATCAGGACTGCGGTGATTTTTATCCTAGTCTGTTTTCAAGTTTAAGAAATGATCTGAGATACAATCTTAAGACTGGTTCTACATACCTGCAAAGTTTTGTTAGTAACATTTTCATTAATTTGTGATCTAAAAGATCAAATATGTAGATTTATATTAATGAGTTAGATCCCTAAAGATGCACCTTTTTCTGTGTGATCTGTGAATTAACACATTTCTTCATGAAGTTCTACAGGCGCATGATCAACTATACATAGTTGTGCGGAAAATATTTTTTTAACAATATAAATAATACTGTCATATGGAGCATCGCTCCTAAATTTTTGAGCAGGGCGGACTATATTTGTGTGGTTGTTTACATTCTTCCTCTAGTTTTCCTTGTTTGTCATCTACTTTTCTTCATGTTTTGCTTTGTTGTTACTGTTTTCTGTAGTTATTTTTTTAAATGGGGAACAACTCTTGTACCTGCATCAAAAATATGCATACGACCTTTATTTCATTATTATATGTACCTTTATTTGAAATTACCTTGTGCATGGCATTCCGAAGAGACTGGGGATCCTCGGCGGCGACGAGGAAGATTCACCGGCATCAACTAGAGACCATGAATGTTGGATCGCTTCTTCCTTTCCACCTTGATCCATTCACCAGCCTTGAACTCTTCCATGACAAACATCTATGGCTCCAGCATGGCTGCCTTTGGGAGCTCCCTCACCGTCGACACCTGCTTCCCCGGCCAACATCTGAAAAACAAGGTTAGGACTTACCGAGGGAGATACCACAACTATCGATTCCATTGCAGCTCTGCATTGTTCAGCGTGCTTCTGAAATCTCTTTGCGACCCTGTCCCATTGCACCAAGAAAACGACTCCACAAAAGAGCTTGACGAGTGCGTTATGTACACATTAACATTGGAATGGGTAACATGGGAAGTACACACATATAACCACAAAAATACATGCACATGAACCATGGGAAGTACACATACATTGCCACAAGAAACACACACCCTATAGCATGTAAAGTATCGCGACCTGTTTACGGAGGTGTCTACATGATTAAAGATACAGAGAGGGACATTTTTACCCAACATGGATGGTGGCGTAATATATGGATCTGTCCGCCATTACTATAGCAGCCTAAACAGATTCGATGATGAATACTTGTAATGCGTCTTTTGTTACTTTTCGTTGTTTGGACATTTTTGAACTTGTGTGGCTTTGTGCATCTTGCTTATGCAGAGGCCGAGTCCAATGCTTAAATTTTTAAGTAACATAAAGCATCCTTTATCGGAAAAAATTAAATACAAACAATTGTATCATACACCTAGTAAGATGTAGATTTGCGCGTCTGAGAAGTCACTCAAACCTATTGACGTGGAAGCTAATGTCGAGCTATAGTCATAGAAAGAGTCCATAATTTAGAGTCGTGGTCGAAAAAATATTTTAAATAGCAAAATCAAAACACACATGCACCTCCCTGCCCAGAGTTTCCGGATCGTAACGCTCGCTCCACATGAGGACTTTTTCGAGAGTGTTGACTCAGTTCTTTAGAGAGAGAAAATCACATACCATGTAAATCAAATGGAGTATTGGGCCATAATGGGCTGCCAGTAATTTTCTCTTGTGCATAGTGCAACTAAGGGCCCCTCTCGCACAAGCGGGGGTTATATAACCCAACGCACAATGTGAAGCCCAATGGGATGGGCCGTATAAGTTTTTTTTTGCTAAAAAGTAGCCTTTTGTTATCCACAATGAACATGTGGACACCCACTCAAAAAAATGTTTCTCTCTACTCTACATATTGAAGCCAAGACATATATGAAGCTCAGGCTTTAGTGATAATTTGTTCTCTGTATGTCCAATAATAAATATCTCAAGGTTACCACTACGGCACCATATGATTTACATATACTAGAAGCTCTGACATATAGCCCATAAATTAAATGAGGGATGTTTTCCTGTAAATTGATGGCACATTATTGCACCTTTAACTATTCTGATGGAATGATATGATTGCAGATAGTGCAATTATGCAAGGGACTGTAGAACTTCATTAATCCTTCCAAGAAATACAGGGTATAGTACATAAATCTCGCTAAGTCAAAAACATGTAACCTCATAAAAAATAAATTGTGTGAATCCTCAAGTGCTTCATCTGTTCCAAAACAAGTGTCATGGATACGTGTGAATCTAGACAAATCTTTGATGCTTTACTTTGAAGCGAGGAATTATCAGCCTTTGGACGTCGGCCCGAGAAAAGAATGCAAGGATTTTCTCATGGCATGTTATTTGGTTATTAGAAAGAGAGAAGTGAGAGCAAAATAGCAAAGATACAGTCGACCCTGTCAGATGATTTTCTCCAGGAGGTTAGAGCATAGTTTTGGTTTGATCCAAAGTTTGTTGGAAGGATCGATATTGTGTGAAGTTTGTAGTCACAATTAATTTTGCCTTCTCCATGGATGTTTCGGTTTCCGGCAACACTCGCAAGGCTAAGACTAGTCACAATGCATAGTATCATATAGAAGTATCATGCATATGATACTAGTACATGTTACTATCTCCACAATGCATGGTATCATATACTAGTATCATAGTCTTTATATATTAATTGTTTTGTAGAATCTCAATGCAAATAGATGTACAAGATTTGCTTGACATTAATTTTTCTAGTAGTATGTGCTATGATACTGTATCTACCTATGATACTAGTATCCTCTCTCTCCTCTTTAATAGCACTGCCACATCAGCATTTTGCATGCATGGAATGCATGATACTACCTATGATACTCCCATTGTGGGTAGTCTAACTAATCATCGACAGTTCCGCACTAAATAGACTCTGAAAGTCTGAATCTGCAATTTCTTTTTTGTTCATCAGTCCATTATTTTCACTTTTCCAGATGCTAGCCCCCCTAATTTCGATCGAGATGAATATTTTCATTGTTTATTAATACATCATAATTGATTAATCAAGAGGCCAGCCGGGAACGCGTATGTGAACAGAAGAAACCAATTGTTAAATACGTTGCTACAGCTTCACTACTGTTTGCCCACACCACACACATCCAGCAGCTGCACAGCAAGTCAATGGTGGTGGCAGAGGAGAAGCCAAATTGTAAACGCGGTTTTACTGTGTGGACGGCGAGACGACAACACTCGGAATGTTTATGGGCGGAGAGACAGACAAAGTATCGAGATCTCCTCCTCGCGTGCAGATGCAGACGCAGAGGTCATCAGAATTCAGAAGTACGTGGTCCAGCTTCTTCTTCTTCTCTTCTTCGCAGGCCGAGGCAGAGAGTTGCAGCCATGCGCACTGTTGGGACACGTACGTACAAGGGGGCATTGAACTGATGATGTAGCTCACTCGCTCGGCGTGCATGACATGGCCAGGACGATCCGGCCCTCCTCTACCTGGACTAGCTTCCTGCAGCTGCCTAGCTGCATCCATGGCAGACACACACACAAGCCAGTATCTTCTCTCTCTCTAGAGACATGCATCACCCTGCTTCTCTGTCTACTGTTAGTGAGAGGGCCGCGGAGGCAGAAGGTAGCGTGAGGGAGAGGAAAATGCAGCGAGGGAGGAATGAGAGAGAGATGATTTAAGAGATGATGAGGAGAGTGGTCACATCGCCAGAAGATCCTACCGCTACAACACACCTGCATCGATCCATCCATTCACGATAGGTCGATACATGCATGCGATGCCGGTGCCTGTCTACCTGCCTGCCTCACTGACTGCGCGCCTTCGCTTCGTACGTACATGCATGGCCATATAAGTGAACCACACACGCACCTACATATGTGGGTAGCTACTGTAGCTGCTACCACTGCCATGCTTTGGTCACCTTTTGTTACTCGAACTGGTCTGTCTGTCTCCACACTGTTTTCTTTGAATTACCAAGCAGGTCTTCTTCTACTGTTGCATAGAAATGGTTTTCTTGTTTTTTTTTTGTCTCGGTGCATATATTGGCCGCTTGTATGCAAATGGTACGTGCCCAACGAGGTCGCCGGCTTTCTCGACCTTCGGTTCCCTCCCACTGCCGTCCCAACTTTGTCCCCCCTTCTCTTTCTCTCTAGCTATACTATCTCGATCTCTGAGTTTTAACCGGTGTGTTGTGTGTATGGGTGATGCTCTTTGCGGCCGGGCCTTACGTGCAGCAAGCGCGCTGGCTGCTACTAATAATTTTAAGTCATACATGTCATGTGTTGTCCAATCCACTGCATCTCACAAGATATAGGAAAGGGCTCACCAATTGGGCAGTCTTTGCTTCGTATTGCTTGATCTTCTGTGATAGTAACCACCAATATATGTACGTATCACATCACAGGAGTTCCATATTCCAGGGGATTATTATTAATTATAATTTGGTTGTCGCCTTTTCAAATTCATTTCATACACACATAGACTTAAACAAAAGGGAGAAAACTTTGAATGTGTCTTTCCATGCCCCGTCGCCATTGGCACGACTACCACGGTCGATGTGAAATGGATCTGGGTGCAGAGACGGATCCGACCCGGTTGGGCGGTTGGCGATTTTGTGTGTGGGCAACGCAAGGGCAGGCGACACAAGCAACAAACACTACAACATCGCAAGCAGGCCCCGGTGGTTTTAAATACCATGGCACACTGCTAATTTTTGTGTGGGAAATCTGGATCCGTTTCTCACATCAAAGGAGTTCCATAGTCCATGAAATTATTATTAATTATACCGGATTGCTAACTCCGGGTTAGCCAACTAAGTTAGAGCCCGATCAACTCGATGATAGTTAGATTTGCATTGTGATTTGTGCATACGAGAATTACACATGGATGTGTAATTGCACATGCATGTGCAATTGCATATCCTTTGTCCTAGTTGCACGTGAATTACACATGTGCAATTCATACACACATAGACATAAACAAAAGGGAGAAAACTCTGAATGTGTCTTTCCACACCCCGGTCGCCATTGGGAGGACTTCCACGGTAGATGTGAAGCGGATCTAGGTGCGGAGATGGATCCGACCCGGTTGGGCGGTTGGAGATCTTGTGTGTGGGCAACACAAGGGTAGAGGGCGCAAGCAACAAACACTACAGCATCGCATGCGGGCCTTGGCAGTTTTAAATGACATGGCACACCGCTAAGTGCACTCGTGCTGACCCGATAAAATAAAAGTTGTCATGGATAAGTGCAGCGGGATTCCACAGAAACAACATTGCTTCGAGCAACAATTAGGATCTGACGCATACTCTCGCATCGCGACACCACAATTGAAATGCCTCGGTACATTAATAGACGGTGCAAAACTTACTACTCCCTCTCTCACAGTTTATTAGGCGTGCGCGTACCCCTAGATCGCAAATTTGATCAAGTTAGCATTAGTTATATGTTATAAAAACTATATCATTAGAAAGTTTAGATGTTCTATTTTCTAATGATATAATTTTTACATTATATAATTTATATTATATAGGTCAAATTGGTGACCTAGATATACGGGAAAGACTAGTAAACTGAGATGGAGGGAGTACATAAGTGCATCGCATAAATATGCCATCGTCGGTACATTTTTATGGCATCTAAGTTAATCATCATCAATAATCCATAATCAAGTGATATTTTTCATTCAAGATAGTAATTTTGTTTCCATTAGGAAATAAAGCACATTAGGTGCTACTTTACTAGATTTCACCACTTATCCTATGAGGTTTCTCCACTTATCCTTAGAGGTTTCTCTAAGGATAAATGAAGAAACCTAGATTTATCCACTTATTCTCAGAGGTTTCTCCACTTATCCTCAGAGGTTTCTTCATTTATATAAATGGAGAAACATCTCTAAATCCTATTCCTGAGCACCTCTCTATTCTGTGTCATCCTTCACGCACTGCACTACGACGGCAGCAGCGACATGGCCACCATCTAACGTGCACGGTACTATGACGGTGGCAGCAACACGACATCCACCCTCCACGTGCCAAATAATGACAAAGCCGTCTAGATATTTGTCATCCTACGTGCGCCTAACACCCGCACAACGTCTAGATGCCCGCCATTATCAACGCACGCTTGGATCTGAAAGGGACAACATATCTATTAGAATTGGGAACAAAGGTGGAGTTGAAAGAATAATATGCAATACGGTCTATTGAATAGATAAGACCATACCATTAGAGTCAGGAACATAGGTGGAAGATTGTGACTCGTAGGTTACGATTAAGAGATAGTACTCGACATGACAGTCTTCAAATTTTCAACTTGTGCTTCATGTCCTTGCCACGATGCTGTCGTAGGGATGGAAGTTAGTAACAAAGATGGGAGTTGCTGATAACTAATTCTCCTTTTAAATGATAATCCCATCTAGGGTTTGTGACTAACAGTGAGTGCGATGGCGTACGGAGAGTGGGTTGGGCAGTGGGCAGTGAGGGTTCCATGTATTATATAGGAAACGGGCTCAGGAGTGAGGGCTAGGGTATGTTTGTGTACTCTAGAACAAGTGCAGATAGCTAAGCGTGCCGGTTTTGCACAGATGGCCCATATAAAGCCAATGCACAACTCAGCAGAAGTGGGCCGCACTTGTCAGCTAGATGTTGATGAAACTCAATGGGGCGTGCTTGACCATTCTCTAGTTTTGGCCCAGCTTTTGACGTGGCATAAAATGGTGACGCAACTATAAATGCCTCCATTCCATCTACCATGGCACTAAAGAGCGTCGAGCTTTCCTCCAACCTAACATGGCGTTCATGTCGGACGACAAGGTGTGTAGGATGGCACATATATGTCCATCGCTCTTGTTTGCGCTGAGAAATTGCATCCCTCTAGCAAAAAACCTTTTCCATGTACTTTTTTGCTTGTGCCGTCCTAAAGTTCTGCAGTTTATGAGGTTTTGTTTTATGCTTGAGGCTTTGCATTTCTTGAGCCCGGTCAGTGCGCTATTACTAGTACTTTAAGTCTAGCAATTCAAATATCGTTTGCGATTTTGTTTATTGATTCAAATACATTAGTAATTTTGTATTTGTGCTGCTAACTATAGGACGTCTATTGCATTTGGATGTTTGTTGAAGATTCAGCACGAGTGTGGCACTAATGTCTGCACGATGTTAGAACTACAGTTAGCGTAAGTTGTGATTATTGATTGACAGTACTAACAGAGGCAACAATACTAAACCTAAACTACATTTACATAGAAATTGAGATGTTCCCATGTACCATGCCGAGGTCGGAACTCAAACATCAAGGATACAACATACCCACGTCTAGAGATTCAGAGAGGGGCGGCAAGTAATAGGATATGGATCGTGCTGCAAAAACACAAGAAAGCATACAAGGATTTTACCCATGTTCAGGCCGCCCGAAGGCTAGCAGCCCTACATCATGCATGTCTGAGTGGTATTGATTTGGTTGTGGAAGAATAGGGGATTAAAATGAAGGAAAAGATCTTGTCGGGATTCCCGGGAAGGAAAATCTTCTCTGGGAACCTCTCTCTGCTATTGATATGTCTCCGACGTATCGATAATTTCTTATGTTCCATGCCACATTATTGATGATATCTACATGTTTTATGCACACTTTATGTCATATTCGTGCATTTTCTGGAACTAACCTATTAACAAGATGCCGAAGAGCCGATTCTTGTTTTCTGCTGTTTTTGGTTTAAGAAATCCTAGTAAAGAAATATTCTCGGAATTGGACGAAATCAACGCCCAGGGTCCTATTTTGCCACGAAGCTTCCAGAAGACCGAAGGGGAGTCGAAGTGGGGCCACGAGGTGCCGCCACACTAGGGCGGCGCGGCCTAGGTCTTGGCCGCGCCAGCTCGGCGTGTGGGGCCCTCGTGTGGCCCCCGCGTTGCCCTTCCGCCTACTTAAAGCCTCCGTCGCGAAACCCCCGATGCACCGAGAGCCACGATACGGAAAACCTTACCGAGACGCCGCCGCCGCCAATCCCATCTCGGGGGATTCTCGGAGATCTCCTCCGGCACCCTGCCGGAGAGGGGATTCATCTCCCGGAGGACTCTTCACCGCCATGGTCGCCTCCGGAGTGATGAGTGAGTAGTTCACCCTTGGACTATGGGTCCATAGCAGGTAGCTAGATGGTTGTCTTCTCCTCATTGTGCTTCATTGTTGGATCTTGTGAGCTGCCTAACATGATCAAGATCATCTATCCGTAATACTATATGTTGTGTTTGTCGGGATCCGATGGATAGAGAATACTATGTCATGTTAATTATCAAGTTATTACCTATGTGTTGTTTATGATCTTGCATGCTCTCCGTTATTAGTAGAGGCTCGGCCAAGTTTTTGCTCTTAACTCCAAGAGGGAGTATTTATGCTCGATAGTGGGTTCATGCCTCCATTGAATGCGGGACGAGTGACGAGAAAGTTCTAAGGTTGTGGATGTGCTGTTGCCACTAGGGATAAAACATTGATGCTATGTCTAAGGATGTAGTTATTGATTACATTACGCACCATACTTAATGCAATTGTCTCGTTGTTTTGCAACTTAATACCGGAAGGGGTTCGGATGATAACCTGAAGGTGGACTTTTTAGGCATAGATGCATGCTGGATAGCGGTCTATGTACTTTGTCGTAATGCCCAATTAAATCTCACTATATTTATCATGTCATGTATGTGCATTGTTATGCCCTCTCTATTTTTCAATTGCCCGACTGTAATTTGTTCACCCAACATGCTTTTATCTTATGGGAGAGACACCTCTAGTGAACTGTGGACCCCGGTCCTATTCTTTACATCGCATACAATCTCATCGCAATTGTTCTTTACTCGTTTTCTCGCAAACAATCATCTTCCACACAATACGGTTAATCCTTTGTTACAGCAAGCCGGTGAGATTGACAACCTCACTGTTTCGTTGGGGCAAAGTACTTTGGTTGTGTTGTGCAGGTTCCACGTTGGCGCCGGAATCTACGGTGTTGCGCCGCACTACATCCCGCCGCCATCAACCTTCAACGTGCTTCTTGACTCCTACTGGTTCGATTAAACCTTGGTTTTTACTGAGGGAAACTTGCCGCTGTGCGCATCACACCTTCCTCTTGGGGTTCCCAACGGACGTGTCAATTACACACATCAGCTATCCTAACTCTCACTTTTAGTTCTGGAGTCCTCCTCATATCTTCTTGCTCTCTTCCCGTTATCCCTCCCCCTCTCTGCTAGGCCATGGTCCTCGGGAATACCAAAAAGGACTAGGGTGCTCTCTGTCCTACTCTATCTTCTCCCTAGTGACCAGAGCCTTTGCCTGGGACCAGGATATACCCTGGGCCACCTCATCGCGTAGCTCAGTCCACCGCATCCTGGAGCCCGCGGGGGCTCTGGGTCTTAGTCCCGTTATCCAGTTAGCGGACTAAGGGGCACTGTCTGTGCCGTCCTAGCCACAACTTTACCTTTCTTGGCTCTCCCTTCACACCCTTCTGTTTGTTTCTCCCTCTACGCTAGACACATAAGAGAGACATGCGTAGGGGTATCCGAGGGAGGATTCCCATGCAAATCCTAATCCATAAAAGACAAGTTGGTCTTCATGCATAACGGATAATATGTTGTAGTGTCATTTTATGTGATCATGGAAATTTCTACCCCAACGATGAAGAGATACACTCTGGGCGCCCATTCATCCATCATGATGTTCGTCATTGTTTGGCCGGACACGTGACTAAGTTGTTATGTCATAGGAACATCGATGGTGTGGGATGAGCAAAGGAGTACATGTCGGGTAACGAGGATAACCTAGAGTCTCATCTCGGTTTGTGTAAAGTATCGAGAAGCAATGCGACATGTATTGAAAGTAATACTAAATTTTCACACGGCAATGATGTTCGTGTTATGTGTGGGGATTGATCTAGTTATCAAGCGCTCGACATCAATCGTTGTCTCAGAATGTTTTCCAGGCATGTCCACATGTATCCGAACCCTTAGCGACATTTTAGAAACATGAGTTCTATATGAAGATAAGAGATAAGGGTTTCGAGAGTGTCTCGGGTAATAATGGAATGGCACCAAGAGGTCATGTATGATCTCGGAAGTTCCCGGAATGTTCTCGAGAGTGTCTGGAATAGTTTTGGGCACATATGGAAGGTTTTGGAAGGACCAGAAGGGTCCGCAATATTAGGAATGTTCTAGAAATGCCCGGGACAACCCGGACTGTCTAAGAAAGTTTGGGGGGGGGGGGGTTCCATAACAGGTGTACCCACGTTGCCTTGAGGTTCAAGGAGTTTCCCCGTTAGGAAAATTCGGAATAAGCAAAACAGTCCTAATTCTAGCGGGTTTTAGATGGCAAAATCCTACCGAAACTCTCCCAAATTTGGAGGCAGGTCTTGAACGACCCAAGAGCCTTTTCCACGTATCAAAGGAAGACAAGTGAGCGCCAAAA
>NC_061511.1:54532619-54565119 GCF_022539505.1 Lolium rigidum | reverse complement strand
GCGCAGGAAAGGAAAGGAAAGGAAAGGAAAGCCTCGTTGACCAAAATCGATCCGTTCGGCTCGACGGAGACCTCAATCAACCAATCAAAAAAGGGTCACGCTGAGCGTCCCCGGGGGATTAGATTTCTAGTCCCCGGGGTGGACAACCGTTGGATTAGCTCGATTTGACCGTCCAGATCATGACACGTGTCACAGTATACCTTAGTCCCACTTTTGCTACCATAATGTACCAAAGTAGCAAAAAACGGTTCGTTGTAGCAAAATCAACACAATTGTAGCAAAACACGGTTCACCCAAAATACACACAGATCTCGTCGGAGACTCGCCGGAGACCTCGCCGGAGATGATGTAGCGAAAATGTTGTACTATTGTAGCAAAAAAATTCTGGTATTGTAGCAACACCGACCTCATCGGAGAGCTTGCAAAAAAAATTCGCCGGAGATGTCACCCGGGACCTCGCCGGAGGCGTCGCCGGAAACCTCACCGGAGACATGGTAGCAAAAAGAATATGCTAAAGTAGCAAAAAAAACACAAAAATATAGCGGCTTTTTTTTGCTATTGTAGCAAAACCGATCTCGTCGAAGACTCGCCGGAGGACTCGTAGCACATCCGCCGTGCCATGGTAGCAGAGCAGGCCGCCGCATGGAGCACCACCGCTATGCCATGGTAGCAGAGACGTCGGCCGGTCATAGCAGAAGCCAAAAGCCGATGGTAGCAGCGGCCACCGCCGGTTGCAGCAGGGGCCACCGCCGGTAGCAGCAGCACCCACCGCCAACGGTAGCAGGGCAGCGGAGGAGCAGCAGATGGCCATGGTCCGCGACCCCTGCTGCTACTCCCCGCCGGTAGCCGGAGCTTGGCCTATGGTGGCGCGGCGGATCTGCAGGTCCAAGAGGCCGGCGAAGCTTGATGGGGGGGCGACGCAGAGTAGAAAATACGAGGGAGGGGCGGAGCAGGCCCAAGAGGCCGGCGGCGGTGCTCTCGACGGGGGCCGGCGGCGGTGCTCTAGACGGGGGCCGGCGGCGGTGCTCTCGATGGGGGCCGGCGGCGGTGCTATCGACGGGGGCCGGCAGCGGTGCTCTCGACGGGTCCGGTGGCGGTGCTCTCGACGGAGGCGCGGCCGGGATGGAGCGGCGGGGCCGGTGGCTCGCGAGCAGCGGGGACGACGGAGCGGTGGGGAGGAGGAAGGGATAACGTGGGTGGGACCTATCGTGCGGGCGGTGGTTCCACTCGTTTCCATCGCTAGTCGTGGACACGCGGCGTGTTCTCGAAGCGGAGGAACGGAGCGCTGATCCCCCGGGGGTTCGGCAGCGTTTTCCATCAAAAAAACTGATTAAAAGAGACTCTTTTCTCGCACGCACGCACGCGCGCACGTCCAGATCGATCGATGCGTGGATTTAGCAAATCAGGTATCGTGCGTGCACCATTTATCTCAAGGAAACAAAGGGAAACAATTGCCTAGTACCGATTAGCAACTCAAGTGCACCGGCCGGCCGAAAGCCAGTACCCAGTATTCCTCTTGTTTCAAAGCACGACGGATTGATGGATACGAAAAAAAGAGGTATGCATATAAGAGCATCCAAATATAGATACGTGGAGAAAAGGTTACATCATCATGAGCAGAAACCCCCACGCACGGATCGATCGATGAGATTGGTGATTACCTGATGGATCCCCTCTTCGCGCGCGGACGGGAATCAGATCAACCATGAACTCGGCTAGCTGATCCAGCGCGCCGACCCTCTCTTCTCTCCTCTCCTCTCCTCTCCTCTCCTCTCCTCTCCTCGACGCACGCGTTGGCTACACCCCTCGCTATATTTATAGACTAGAGCAGCGTGTACTTTTCGTTCAAACCTCACAAATGGGCGCCACTTTTTTATCTTTGCCGCCACTATTTTCATCATCTCATCTGGAACGAATGGACCGCCTGGATGAAAAACACATCACGGATCGATGACATGGCTCATGGCTGGCCCACCTAGAGAAAACAAAAAAATTAACGCCCCGTAATTAATTACGGGATCCTTGACTTATTTGATGCATGGCCTCGTTCCACTATTAACGTTTTGGGAAACACTCCCGCAGATTATGCTCATCTCCATCATGGCGTGTTTGCCGAATGGAACGGGATTTACAGCACGGAATTTATTACTAGGAGAATAGGCTGGGAAGATGATTATTGTTCCCGTTACCTTCCCTGGTACTACACGATGAGAATTACTGGAACAAAACAATGTCAACAAACAGAGGGCTCATATAGCAAAAAATACGGCAATTTATTGGCACGCGTGGGGCCTCTCCTCCCTCTGAACCGCTCCTCCACCTCCTATCCATTAATTTCGCTACGTGAAAACTACTTCATCTAAAAAAAAGGAACAAATGCATAGCGAATAAATAAAGAGGATAAATTGTGCGGTCATGCAAATCCGTGGGCCTACTCCATCTCTTCGCATGACCTAATTAATTGCCACCTTAAACAAGGTTGTTACGGAATTTTTGGAGAGAGAGCTGATTGGACTAATTAAAGGCTATATATATACTACCTGGCCAATCTTCGCTTCCCAGGCCAAGTTTTAATTCGGAGGATTTGTTGCCTGTTTAATGAGAATAATTTGGTATTCGGAGGCAGCTGTATCTATCTATTGGTCTGTAATGGAGTAATGAGGAGAGTTAAGAACTATTTACCCCTACTAAATCGTGGAGTAGTTATCGGGAGAAAAACTAGGAGTCCGGCTGTGTGCTCTGAGGGGAGTTAAATTGGTGAAATACCAGGAAGGATAACCAATTAAGTAGGGGGTGGGTTTGGAAATAAACTTACGTGCCTGGATCTCCTTAATCCTAGCGGCTGAATTTTTACGCCGTTTACATAGCAACCGAGGGAGCAAACAGAAGGAAGTACCTAATTAAAAACCAGGGACTTTCCGCGACTCTAAAGTCGCAGTTCATGTACCAAATTATTCTTCTCTATTTGAGGGAAATGTACATGTTTATCCCTTCAATTCGCATACATAGAGATAACATCACTGTAAAATTAGTACACCTGCTAGTATTTCGTGGGTGTTAAAGCAGACATATTTCTATAAATTCTTTGAAGAACGGGTACTCCCTCCTTTCACAATAGTCAAAGTCAAACTTTGTACCTTTTTAGTAAATATTTAGGAGAAAATCGAAAATCTATAATATAAAACATATTTGCATCTGCTTGACATGCATGGCTACGATGGTTTGAGAATTGGTCAAAAGAATCCCACTAATTATGAATTTTCTGTTGTGTAGTTATTATCTCAGATTTCATGGAACCAGTTGCAGCGGCATTCCTGGGTGGAGGCCGTGGCCGGAGACAGGCGAGACGAATCCGGCGAGATCGGCACAACAAGTATCAGCGGCGGCTTGGTTGCCTACTGCGGCATGGCCAGCCACCATATCGTGGCTTTGGACTTGGGTACAACAAAAGTTGTGAATCGGACAAAAAGACACATGTATTTGCATTCCAAAAAATGGCATCTAATAGTCACAAATTCTCGGGTGATTCCTCGTATAAATATAGCATTTCTCCTTTGAAACATCAATGTCAACACATGAGTGAGGCATTGCTTTTCATTTTCCCCAAACGAGAGGACTACATCTATTTCAAAGTTAAACCTCGTACATAGCTCTACCGTATGGGGTGCCGGCACATAACCCCTAAATAGGAGGGCACCGTTGGCCAGCCGCAACCCCTACCCCCCCCCCCCCCCCATCCTCCCGCCAATTCGAAAGTTAAAAAACATAGGCTAGTCAGATTTACTAATTCCTCTCCTCTGCACGTGGGCATCTCCATATAGCCATGCCTCTCCTCTCCTCTCCATAACCCGTGACTAAGTCGGTCGCACGCGCCAGCCGCACGCGATGGTTCCACCCCTCCCTATTCATAAACTAGAAGCCACGGGTTCGTTTTCGTTCGAATTTTTGGTATTTGGCACCACTTATTTTTCATCCCCTCCTAGTACTGATTGTCTTGCCGCCGGTGACACTCAATTTCATCATGAGAGAAATAAATACAGACGGGACCGGACAATTAACCCTCCTCTAAACTAGGAACTGCCTTAATTGGGAGGCTATGATTTGGGATACAATATTCTTTCTATTTTATTTTACCTGGGTGGTTGTTAAAGACGCATGAAATCAGGAGCCTACGATGGATCTCACATGCTTTGTTTCCTCTGTCCCAAGGCATACACCCCGGAGAAAAGGAGATGCCTTATATTGGCTGGTTTATTTGCCGCTATTTTTGGTTTCTCTGACCCTTAGTTTCAGGAGAAGCAAAACAAATCACGGGAGCGGACAATTAATCGCCTCTCAAACTAACAACAGCCTTAATTGGAAGGCCGTCATTTGTGACACATAACTCTTTTATTATTTTACCTCGTTGTTCTTGGCGCATCGACGGATCTAACATGCATGCTTTGTTTCCTGTGATACACGGCAGCCAAAGGGAGATGCCTTATCTTTTTTTTTGTTTCCTATGATATGCCATATTTTTTTCTACTCCTCCCCTGTTGCCTATTATAAAAAGTTTTAAATTACCATTCCAAAACGTCTTATATTAGGGAACAGAGAGGAAGTAGAATTGATGGCCGATGCATGTACCGTACACAATTTTGTTAATGGGGAAACACCTGGAGTGCATCAAGGACCATGTCTGCCACCTTAAGTAACCTTAAGTAAGAAACACCAGGCATCCAACACACAAATTAACTTGAAACACCGTCAAAAACTTGTATTTCAATTAAAATTTTGTATCAATACAACTCATGGGTCATGACAAGTCTGTCTTGCCAAAGCACAGAATAAACATATCTACATGTAGCTTATAAATCTAAAGTGGAGCCAACGCACAGGTCCACGACATCAATAAGCTAGCTCATGTCTCTAGGAAACAAACATCCAACGGCAAAACTAAAAGATGCTCGAGGCCAGCATTTGACCTAACCAACTACAAGAAATATCATAGAAGAAAGCATGTCGGCCAGGCGGTTCCAACGTACAGCACCACTTCGCACCTTCACAAGCGGCACGCCAACCTGCTGCTCCATCGCCTCCACAAGCCACCGGTTTAACAAGGACACCTCCTTCGTCACCTGCATGACAACGGACCAGAGAAAGTAACACCTGAACATAAGGCAACTGGACATGCATAAGAAAAGATGGCAGACTGAAATAGCAGGAAAGTGGAAACCTAGCCAAGAACGACAAGCAAAAGCTATAACATGTACATATAATTTTATAGCCACATCGGAGGTACATGTCAGAGCAACCATCTACATGAAAATGCCCATATCTAAAAGGAAAACCATATGCAGCTAAACAATCATATGGTACATTCAAAAGGAGCCCATGCTTAAGCAAAGATGGCAACTGGACATGTAATGAAACAGCAGGATGGTAACACTAGTTCTAGGCTTCTACCTAAGAGCGAAGCCTGATGCTTTTCATAAATTCGTCTCTTCCAAGGTACAAACAGATGGTTCTAATGGATCACATCGACTCCGTAGTTTCTCCTAACAGTGGAAGCCTAATACTTGGTAAAGTAAGAAACTAAACTCAACTGGGATTGCTGCCGCTGTCAAGTATTTAGTGGAAATATCCCATCCACACCTACATGATATCAATTTTAGGTTTCCTTTCCTCGAACAACTCGACGTCTGTTCAAGCACCCAAATGATATGCAGTATGCTTCTGCTGCATAAAAAAGCAACAAGGCACACGTAGCAAACATATCATCCAAGTTGCATAAAGGTGGGACCCAACAGCCAGCACATAGTATATTATTTAAAATAACAAGGGAATTGCATAAAGGAAGCGGAGGAACTATTTCAGGGAAACTGTAGCCACTTGAAGAGCTGATGTGACCACACGGTCACCAAATGCTAACATCGGGATCGGGAGCCCCTCCAGGCATACCACCACCCATTCCCCGAGGCATACCACCACCCATTCCTCCAACGAAGCTAGCCATTCCACCCAGCGTGCCTCATGAGAAGCCCCTGGAAGATTCGTCTCTAGATGAGCGGCTCGACAATTGCTTCTTCTTGGCATTCTTATAATTAGGTTGTTGAAAGCACATGACATGAATTCAGATCTGGCCATAAAAAACGGTACACCTAGAATGCTCCTAACAGGAGTGGGAATTTTGACACGAAAATAACCTTTGGCTCGACATGCCGACGAAGCGGTCATGCTCAAATTTCTCTTCTTCCGTCTACCATAACCTTTCGTACTTCCTGTGGAGCTCCACAATCTTTTGTGGATTCGGCTACACCTACAAGATCACCAACATCACTATCATATAAACCATGCAATTTACATACATAGAGATTTAACATAGCTACTGAATCAATATTCGATCTTCATAACTACTGAATCAACATAAAACCGAATTGAATGTAAGAAAACCAGAATAAAGCAACCAAGATAAAGCCAAATGACGTGCTAAATCATGCCCACAAATAAAGCCAAATCAGCCATAAAAATGGAACTTGGCAATGCATCAAGTACTGAGATAACTATGCCACATGTCAAAAGTTATAACTACAAAAGGGCAATCAGTAACCAGCCAAGCACATCATATTAACAACTTCTTATGTTCTCTAAAACAAACAACACATTTAGGAAGGACTGCTATACTATCAACACATTTAGCATGTTGCATTCAAACTTGATTTACATATTCAAAAATAAATGAGATAAACTTATCAGCACGATATACAAATTACTTGAACACAACCATTGATTCTGCAAGTAGCAATATAAACAGAGGACATCAATCACTAGTTCACTTTATTTACCATCATCAGACACTTCACCCATACTAGTTGAGTTTATCAAACTGCCATACTGACATGAAGTTAAAATATAGTGAATTTAAGGATTCCATTACCAACCTTTTTCAGTTACTCATAGCAATTGCTTGAGGACATGGTCGTCACAAGACGCCAACAACAGCTCCAGGTGGAGCGGGGCTCATGACCAGGGATAGTTCGAACTATAAAGAGGGCACCCAACATCCAGGACATCACATTATTAACAATAACAAGGGAACTACTTGAGGGAACCCATACCGTCTTGAAGAGCCGACATGACCTCAGAGTCACCAAATGTTGTCATGAGGTCAAGGTCTTGTACAACAAAGAAAAGATTCAATTAGTTGCACAAAGAAAGATATGCAGTGTCCATGTGCTTACATTCACGATGACATGCATACCAATAGTACCAGGAGCACCTCCAGCTCCAGGCATACCACCACCTATTCCTCGAGCGAAGCCAGTTATTCGACCTGGCGTGCCTCTGAGAAGCCCCTGGAAGATGCATCTCTAAATGAGCGGAATGACAATTTCTCCTTCTTGGTCTTCTTATGATAGGACTGCCAAAAGCGCATGACATCAATTCAAATCTAACCATGAAAATTGTAAGCTTATAAAGCTCCTACCAGGAGTTGGAATTTTAGTACGAAAATAACATGTGCCTCGGCACACCGATGAAGCCGGTCACACTCAAATTGCTTTTCTTCCATCTACCATAACTTTTCGTACTTCCTGCAGTGCTCCACAATTTTTGTGCATTCGGCTACACCTGCAAGTTCACCAACGTCACACTCATATAAGCACATCAAATTTACACACATATATATATTTAAAATAGCTGATGAGTCAATACTCCACCTCATAGGAAAACCAAATTGAAAGTAAGCCCTTGAACCAAACTAAAGAAACAAAGATAAATCCAAATCACGAGATAAATCATGTCCATAGTAAAGTCAAATCAGCAATACAAAATAAAACTTGCCATTGCATTAAGTACTGCTACATGTAAAAAAAATACTGAGCAATACAAGCATGTTGTATTCAAACTTGATTTACATATTCCAAAAGATAAGTGAGATAACTTATTAGCCCAATATACAAATTGTAGCTGAAGCAGCAGAATGACACCCAAACATGCACTACATTCTTCCACTATAATTCAGATAAAATTTCCTAAAATGACACGCAAACATTCATGCTTTATCCATAGTTAATCCTGATTATCAATGACAAGGAGGTGTTATGTATATTACCAGCACCATAAGCACCAGCAAGAGATTCTGCAAAAAATATATCAGCAAGAATAAAGGTTTCTTTCAACGGAAAATTCAAGTTGTAAGTGGTGTACACACAACAAAAAATCCACTGTGTGTCTGTCAAAACTACCTGCTGCTGATATCAATGGAAAATTCTCAACTAAAATACACCAAAGCAGCTATCCAATATATTCGTAGCACTACTCGCTGGACATTTTTCTCCTACTCATAGCCACATCTAGTAATCCATCTTATCGCTTTTACAAGGTCAGTTCCACATTCAAAACAATTCAGCATGGTCTTTGCAGAGCACTACTACAAATGTGCAAAGGAAACCAATTCACTGTTGCACAACACATACACAGGAGGAAACGCGGAACAATACTACTATAATTAGAGAAGACTATAAAATAAACTCATCAGAGCAAACAACAAAACTTTTGAAAGAAACATTTCGCTCATCCAAACATACCTATGATAAATAAGTGTGAAAAAATGCACATAGCTCGAGCATAATTTCAGAAGAGAAAATGGTGATTCCTTAGATTTCCATAGGACACAAGGTGAAACACATGACAACAAAGTAGTGGAAATCTAAAAACATGATTGTCTAAAGCATGATAACACATATCCATTTTTAAAGATGATAGGTACCATGGATTATGAGTAACGACTAGTCTAGACTAGTCGTGCGACTAGTCTATGAATCATAACTTGACTGTCGACTCGCTTGTTCGCCACGACTAGTTTGAAGAGTCGAGCGGTCAAGCGACTAGTTATGGACTAGTCTAGACTAGTCGTGGTATTCGACTAGGCGTTGGTGGAAATTAAGAATGAAATCCACAACTTCATACAAGGAAGTTTAGAGTTATGGAGCAATATTTAGACGTGGAGGATGAAGCTGAAGCTCAAAGACATTGTTTCATCATCTAGACAAGATAATTTGAGGCCTATGCCATGAACTTCTAGGTTCTAGCATTATTATGTTATGTAACTTGTGTTGAACTAATGTCGATTTAGTTACTAAATCTTGTACTAGCTACAGCTGCGGTACATATCGACTAGTTGAGCAGTAGTCTAGACTAGTCACGACTAGTCTATGAGTAGGTACCCCAACGACTCGGCTCGAATCCTCGACTCGTAATCCTTGATAGGAAGAACTACATGATTATTCAATTTTATGGACATACGGGGACTACATAACAGCAAGGGAATACAACCTATTTTGCACCAGAGTGTTTTCATATGGGGAATATTTTAGATAATAGACAGTATCCTAACAACTTGTACATGATCACAGTAGAACAGTAATGCAAACAACAACTCAGTTTGTAACTCGGATTGGTGGTGGACAATTCAAACAAGATATATAATCTATCTTGTATTTGTCGCTAAGATATCTGATTCATACTCAAATACATACAATAAGTGAAAAAAGCATCTGCATGTGTAATAGCAACAAATTACCTACATAATTCAGACCTCGGATTTTCTGCTTCTTGTTTGCTATTTGGCCTAGCATAAAAGTATATTATGTTTTCCATGTTCTATATACATAAGGAGAGATCAAGTGACACCGATATAAGAGATACACTATAGGAGAAGAATAACTAGACAAGATATTACTAGTCAAGTAAAATACATCAATCACTAGTTCACTATACCGAAAATACTTATACAATACAACCACTAATTTTGTAAGTAGTAATATAAACAGAGGACATCAATGACTAGTTCACTGTTTTTACTGTCATCAGACACTTCACACATGCTAGTTGAGTATATCAAACCAGCATGCTGACACGGACTTAAAATATGGTGGATTTAATATTGATTACATTACCAACCTTTGTTAGTTACTCATAGAAATTTCTTCGGGATGTGGTCATCGGAAGACGTCGACAACAGATCTAGGTCTACCGGGGTTCACCAGCAGGGATTTGTAGCCGAGGCCGAGACCGCAGTTGCTGCTGCAACTAATCATTTACCTCTTGCAGTAGGTCCCCTTGTCCTTGACAACCCCACGCACCCCTGGCCAGATAAGGGGAAAAATTATCTCCACCTCCAATAACATCGATCCCTAGGTAATTCTTATGCATCTACCAGGACAATATAATTGATGTTTTAGATAAGGAGCCTACAAAGTTTAACATAACTAACACAGAAAATCACCAACTCGAATAACATCGATCCCCTCAGGGAACTCTTAATCATCAACCCTGCATAAATACGGTGGCAAATATAGCTTGGGAATTTAAGATTAACCCCATCAACAGTTTCACACATCATGCTTCCATACAAAAATATAAACTATGCATCTAGCCAGTTATCAGCTCGCTAATACACCAGCATTAATGGTTCTCCATTAGTTGGTTTTGTGACCAATAAAAGGAAGATAAAACAAGATGAAACTATCACTTCATGGGGTACTCGTTACAATCAAGCCCTGTGTCACTTGAGCTACTAGTATATAACATGATGGACAAGAAACTATCAGTAGAGACAAAATTACATTTTTATTACAGGTCGTGTGCAACTAGCTAGTCAAAGCCACTATAAAGCATACACGAGATGATTCTATCTTAACAAGTAACACATTCACGTGGATTATGATACAATATAGAACACTATTTGTAATTCAGACAGTATAGTACGGCCTGCAACAGACAACAACAAACAACAGTTAACAACCACTGAGTCAAACTAGCCTCATGGATTATGATACAATATAGAACACTATTTGTAATTCAAACTTATAGGCTACTATTACATTACATAACATTTGAATGGACTAAAACTTGTCTAAGGGTATTTGGTGTATAAGGTATTTATAGAATAAAGTCATATTTAGGAAATTCTTACAAGTGTTGTTTAATTTGTTATTAACTGCAAATCTAGAACGCCGTCTAGTTTAGAAATATTTTGTTTCTAAGGAACACGATATTATCAAGTTTACCCGAGTTCATTTCGATTTCGAGTGATAGAAGTGTGGACTTTTAGCATGGTCAGTATTTTACAACGATGTCAATATATATAGGTCAATAGGTGTGACGGAATGTACCTAATTATAACAAAATTAGAATGTTGATATGAAAATAGACAGAAGAAAGAAGGCATTCCTATTTATGAACCTTGGTACACATACTTTTTGTATTTATGGGCGATTTCAACACCACAAAGGTTCTGCTACTCCATGAGAATAAAAAGAATTAGGACATATTCCAAACTTTTGTAAATGCATAAGAACGAATCAACTCTAACATACAACTATAGGTCTGGATCGCAGTCAAGTTTAACAAAGTTCATTTCAAAGTAAGTAATGCAGGGATAGTGGTTAAATCCATGCACGAATCACCAAGCACCAGCCTTGTCAGGTGGCTAACATGGTATTGAAAAGAATAAAAAATCATACTGAAGAGAATGAACCATCAGGTACAAAAAAGCATAGAACTACACACATACATATTATGTTTTGTTACTGTATGCATCTGAGAAAAGTAAGTGAAGAACAAAGTTATAACATAGCACGACCATGAACCTTTGGGACAACATTTGTGATAAAGTCTGATGGGTGTTCTACTACGAATGGAGCTTTTGTTTCAAGGGATTCCATCAGACGACCACATAAATCCTAATAGTGCTACTCATATTCCTCATAACAGGCATAGAGGGTACTTTGTAGCTAGTGAAAGTTTTAGAAACATCCCAGATCTGCATAAAGAAATAATTGCATAATCTGGGTAATCAACTACAAAGATAAGTAACCAACTACAAAAATATGGTTGGCTGGGAGCACTCTCAAAAGGAAGCCAAAATAAACATTGTCATATATTACTGAAACAAGGAGTTTCAAGGCACGCTAATTGATGATTAATTTCATAAAAAAAAGGTAAGGCAAAAGAAAGCTAGTTCCTATTTCAGGACATAAATGACTCAAACCACTTGGGCAGCATGCATGAATATAGGTCATGTGCAAGTGGAGGGCCATATATCACATGAAGAAACTTTAAGCTAAAGGTAACACGAATACACTAGAACTCTAGATACTACGGGTATGTAGTGATAGTTAAGTTAGAACTGAGTGACATACATTGGCAGATTATTTGTAGGACTAGAGCTCCAATAATGATCAACTACACTTCCTGGATGGAAGCTGGTCACCATATAGGTCAACAAACTTTGGGTGTCTACTTCCACACATCGCGGGCTCAATTGCTAGTGTTACAATATTATCCCCATGCAAGTTATTATTGTTGTCTGATTGTCTCCAAACTGATGTACAACAGACTCGTGAACTGAGATATGCACCTGTATCACCGCTGACGCCGCTGCAGAAGATCTTTGGAGTGGTCATCAGAGAAGTGCTGAAACTGCTGATGTTCAGGACGGACTGCTATAGCTATGCCCCAGACCTAGCTGAGTATTTCTCCAGGTCCGATGGCTGCAAGCCTGCAACAAATTAAGCAAAATAAATAAATAAATAGACAATAATACGAACATGAACTTTTGACAAATCTACTATGAATAGTGCATACAAAACAGCTGCAGGCCAATTAACATGCCATAAATAAAAGAATCAAATATTCCAGCTGCAAATTTTTAGACAACCCACTTCAAAGTGCAGGCAGACTTACACTAGAAAATACTGTGAAGTAAAATCTGCACATTATAGTTTAAAAATGTCAACCCACCAAAGACATGACACGTAATACTTTAAAAATCCACATAGTGTTGTTTCACACCAAGACCACAAACTTGTCCACGTCTATGAAAACCTTAATAAACTAACACAAGATACCATGTATCCTACTACAGTATGCCCTGCCTATTAGTACCAGTTTTAAGGGACAATTTTCAAACATGCAACAGAAGTAAGCAGAAGTAAGTCCATCACCTTCAGACGGACTTGTTGCTTGGAACAACATTGTCTAGTGTAAGCCCAGCAATAAATCATCAACTAGGCGCACCACGCAGGGTTGCGACAAGGAGGGCACATGGTGCGGAGGCAAGAGCATGGTTGTGGTCGGCACCAGCTGATGAGCTGTTCCTGCTCAATCTATGTGTCTCCCACCAACAGATTACCCATACAATCTACAGTTGGTGATGGGTGCCGACTTGGAGACGGGTAATGCGGCCGGAGCCGGAGACATCCACAACAGTCGGGTGCGCTTGCGGATGGTGTAGGCTCCAAGGGAGCCGGCGAGGGTCCTAGTGCCGCAGCTTGTTGGCCAGCTACATCGGACAAAAATAAGCATGGCCACGAGTATGTTTGTAAAACAGAAATAAAGATGTACATGGTTGTGTCCAGTCCCGCTAAAGGAAGAAAAACAAACAAGCAGACCTACTACGGGGCATGGGTGCTTTGAATGCCTCCCGGCTCTCGGCTCAGGCTGCAGGGAGGCCTGAGTAGGAGAGGGCGTGGTGTGGCGTCGACGCTATAATCCATTTCCCCAAATTTCATGAAGCTGACATACGAAGTCTTGAATTTCTTATCTAAAGTTATGGACTCCATAGTTACTGGACTTAACCCACATAAACATACCAATTTGGCACCTTGTTTCCGATTGAACAGCTGGAAAAAAAATATAACCGTGCAACATAGGAAGGGGAGATTCACCTAGTTTGCAATTGAAATCCTAACGCTCGCAGATAGTTCAGGGCCCGAGGATGGCTGAGTTGGTGAGGGTCCAAGGGCCACGGCTTGTCGGCTGACCACATCAGCTCTGCTCTACGTGTTCCAGTCGGTTGCTATGTAGTGGCCATGGACGCCAAAGATCAAACCTTTCTCTTCCTGCACCTCTGTAAGACCGAAGTTAATCGCGAGCCATTCATAGAAGATGCTTTAGTAATTAATACTGCCATAACTGTAGATTAACTATCATAATTGGTGTTCAAAACATAACCTTAACACTGATAAGGAGTAAAATGGATAGCTAGGGAGCACAGGATTTTTTCTATAATTCACGAGTCCACTAATATGGAATCCTCTCCAACTAAAAGAAATACTGAAACTACCCATGCAGACACTACTTGTCAAGCAAGTTACAAGAAACATGACATAAGTAAATACCTTCGAGAGATTGGAAGAAGTACTGGAGGTCGAAGCTGCAGGCCTAGGATATCAATGCCGTTACAACCAATGGTAGGGGACAACTGATGCGAGATAGCATGCATCAAATGCCAGTGGCTTGCAAATTGTAGACTGTCGTTGGTGTCCATTCTCCAGGCCAACCCATAGTCCTTGAGAGATGCGCAGGTTGTTTAGACTCCATTTTTGTAATGTAGAAGAGGAGGATGATTACACAAAGGTACCTTTTGTACTATATAAGTGACCAGACTTGTTGATGACGAGAAGGCTATAAATTGCGACCATTGCCATACGACACAAAGCGGAGTCAAGATAAAAGTAAATTGCGCGAAGAAAATGTGATAAACCATTAAAATCTAAATACATGTAAGAGGGCAACAAGTAGAACAAGCCCATCTTTCTACAAATAGTTAAAAAAACTCATCAATTATTTTGAGTGAACAACAAACATATCTCTTTGCAATTTTAGACCAAGATAATATATATAGAAACTATGCATTAAAATGTGAACTCAATGCCTGAAAATGCATAGTTCCTTCCTGGACTAAAGATCAAAGGAGGGCACAATATACCCGAGTTTTCCAATACTCCTTTTCTACTATGCATTGAAATGCTCACAAATCCTCCATGTTCAGGAACGTCCATTTAAATAGGCCATGGAGTAACAAATATTTGCTTCCGAATAAGCCTCTACTTCGAATAACTTGAATTTGCTCAGGTTTTTTGAAAATCTTCATTAATTATATTACATATTATAGTTTTGTTCTAGTTTGTGCATCCAATATCCCGTTTTAACTAAAACAAGGTCTACAAACAGAAGCTCACAGGTTCCAATCGTACAACACTAAAAGCTGCGCAAGATCGTATCATTTTACAAACAGTCGGCTTCCTGCAACTCGGTTTGTTGTAGGGATAGAGAGAATAGTAGATGTCTCACCGTTTTCATGGCCTTGTTACTGTCGAGGACGAAGCCAATGCATTGTGAAAACCTGCTGCGGAGGAGGAGAACGTGGGGAGGAGGGTGCCCTGTCGCCACTGGATGGAGGCAACCCCAAGCTTCGTTTCGTGAAGGAGGTGATTAACTCGGCAGCATAATAATAAATTGCACCACCAACACAATACCGTAAAAATGTAGCAAAATTTAGCAATAAAGCACATTAAAAAATAGCTAGAAGACTACAATTTATCTGGGAACACTTCAACGTCAAGCAATTTACCATAGACAATTGTGGGTTCTAGGAACTTTTGTATCTCGTTGCGAGCTTTGTAATAAAAGACTGTATATACCTCTCTTGTACTTGTTACTATGTTTAATGAAAGGGGAAGATGTTTGCCAAATTCTTTTTGACAATTATCAAAACACACATAACGGAGATTCTCCAAGCAGATGAAAATTCATGTAAAGCTAACACCCTAATAATACATAGAGTTGTAACTAAGTTGAACCATATGAATCAGTAACGATAAAAGTTCTTGTGGATGTGTCACGCCTGAAGACCACTCAGTTTTAATTACAGATCCAACGAGACATGGTTCTTTGAATTCACATGTTGTTGTCAAATGTGCACACTAGAAGTGTATGAGAGTACAACATTCTTGAACAACATATGTTATCCATTTCCCCAAATTACCTTTTTTGCGGGGAATTTCCCCAAATTACCTAAAGCTGAACACGTATTACAAAGCCTGTAATTTCTTATATAAAGAAGATATGGATTCCAGAGCTACTCCACTCAATCCACATAGATAGAGCAATAAAATTTGTCACCTAGTTTCCGATTGAACTGCTGGAAAACCATGCATATATTACCAACGGTATGCAGTACAGCAAGGGGCAATTTACCTTGTTTCCGGTTGAACTCCTTGCACTTGCAGATGATCGATGCCCCAAGGACACCAGCATCCGACCGTCCGTCAGGATCCCAGAGCCATGGCTCGTTGGCCGGCCGCATCAGCTCCACCGTGGTCCAGCCACCATGCCTCTGCCCCTCCTTAGTTGTAATTCAGTACATGAATTTCCAGGTGAACATCCCCCTACGATCAAAACATTCAGGTCCACTGGATTAACACACAAAAAGGCAGTGATCTACTGAAGAGTCAAAATTTCAAGAGATGAATTGAACAATACGATCAACTTCTTATATACAAGCATCAGTAACCCATCCCGTGCTTTTGTTTAGTCAAATTTTCAGACAATCACATGTAGATTAGGTATTTGTCCTACTGTGTGGAAAAATAAACTAACATCTGTGAACATGTGGCAGTTTCAGATCGTATGGACTTGATGGTGATAGATGGTACATGTATCCAAAACAGTTGTGTGGCCGGCAAGACCGTGGTCCATTAACAATCTCATCTTTTAAACGTCACGGCCTGAAATCTTGTGTTTTTAGGCGTGGATAGGGAAAGGGGTTCACATCGGGAGCTTACAGCGGACACGGCCGGGTGAGCTCGACGCGGATGGGTCGGAGCCGTGGAGGAGAGACTCCATCACCCGCGCCGGCTTGAGCCTCGGCCACTGTTGCGTCTGCGTGTCCATGTCAGGGAGTCCATCCCAAGCCAGAGAGGCCAGGTCGCGCGTGGTGGTCGGAGAAGAGGATGATGCCGGCACGCGGCGGGTCAGCCTCCATGTCCCCGGACCGGACCACCACTGAGGGGTCCATACGTGCACGTAGGAGGTCGGGGAGAAGGAGCAGAAGCCAGGCGAGGGCGTCCTGCTTCGTTGCCGACACCGGCCGGCAGTGGAGCGCTAGGGTTTTGGTGTGGGTGCGATCGGGGGCGGGCGCAGGAGCGCGGCGGTTGTAGGGGAATCGGCCTGTGAGAAGGAGGCTGCGCGGGGTAGCCGGCGAGCAGCGAGGATGGACTCCGGTGAGCGGCGAGGCTGAGCTGGGTGGCGCCGACGGCGGCGAGACAGGAATCGGGCTGATCCCTACTAGGAAGAAAATTTCCAGAAAAATGAATCGGCGGCGAGATGCGATCTGAATCGGGCTGATCCCATCAGGCGAGATATGGAGGACACTCAACCTAAATTTGGCAGTCCATTTAAACTGCCTCCACAATTCCAGGCAGAAACAGCGCCAAATCAGTCAGCCCAATTTTACTCCAAAATAAGCGAAACTTTGGCGATCCTAACATTTTGGTTTGGCGCCACCTTGACATAACTAATCACCGATAGTTTCTTCTGCCCGTGATATGCAGCATATCAATCGAATGCATCACTCGTTCCGTTGGAAAAAAGAAGGGCTGGCTTTTTTGAAGCAATCGAGCTAGCTAGCATAACCACATTAGCCACCAATCGTTCATCCTTTCTTTTTTTTCTTTTCTTTTGCACACGAGTAATTCAGCTAGCTAGCTAGGCTGCTCTAAATTGAGTTAGCTCATCTGAATATAGTCGGATTACCTAGCTGCACTGCACACGTGTATATCTCCAAATTGAATAATCAGGCTTGATGGCTCGGTCTTTTTACGAATGGCTGCCACCTATAGGGGTGGGTAAAACCGATTCAACAGTTTGGCCAGTTTTAGTTTAGTTAAAAAAATCACTAAAGTAGAAGTGAAGATTTGATTTATGAAAGAAAAATAAACTACTTCCACCAACCGGTTTGAAACCGTTTCCACCGGTTTTAGTTTTGCACACCCCTAGCCACCTCCTACTACATGAGCATGAGAAAACCGGAGACATAGCAGTTATGTGCAATGTATGGGCATGATGCGGCTTGTCGATGGAAGCTCCATCAACGGGTGGCAACCATTACCAATGGGGGAGGGGGCATACTACACAATACATGGTTAGCACATAGTCTAATGATCACTAGAATGATGAAATCACGCGTAAATCCATAGTGGTGTGGCGGGCGGTGCTCCAACAATAAATCATGGAACAAGGAATTGAACTCATCTGATGTAGTATCCCGAGGTGAGAATGACGTGACAGGTCAGTGGACACGGGCAACCGAGAGCTACACATCGCCCATTGATTTTGCTGTGTCGGGGCGGCGAGGTGGCGTGTATATTCTCCTGACATACCGTTCCATGTCCTTTGTCGGAGGGGATAATACAGTGGGGATCGTTGGTTCATGTATAATAATAGGGTTGTTCATGTATCGTCAACATAACCTTCATGGAAATAAATGTTTGTTGATGTTAAAATTAAATTCCTCATTTTTATGTATTTATTTGTGAAATTGAAAAATATTGGGAACAAAAAACATTTAAATTGTTCATGCATTTGCCAAAAATAGTAAAACAAGATGAAAAATGCATGTGTATCCTTATTTGAATTGGTCACAAGAATTAGCTAGGGACAAAGTATATGGGCATGAGTGCAACATGGAGACTTCTACCACCAACGTCCATATATACAAAAGCACATTCATCATGGAAAGGAGGTCGAGTCACTACACAAAACCACAATCGTAGACTCCATAGCAATGAACCCTAGAACCAGCATGTAAATCTCGTCAGGTGCATCTATAAGCCCGTTGAGTTCATTTTGTAAGTCTTGTAAAATCTTGTGATCATACTTATAATAAAGTCTGAGAGAAACTCTTCTATCATTATCATCGTTTCTTTGAGGTGATGCTATGTATATTCTCCTGACATACCATGTACATGTCCTTTGTCGGAGGAGACAATGCGGTGGGGCATCGTTGGTTCATGTATAATAATGGTGTTGTTCATGTATCGTTAACATAACCTTCATGGAAATAAATGTATGTTGATGTCAAAATTAGATGTCTCGTATTTTATGTATTCATTTGTGAAATTGAAAAGATTGGGAATAAAATATTTAAAAGTGTTCATGTGCTTTCCCAAAATAGTAAAAGAAGATAAAAAATGCATGTGTATCCTTATTTGAGGTGATCGCATGGATTTGTTAGGGAAAATCATATGGGCAAGAGCGCAACATGGAGACTCCTACCACCTACGCATATACAGAAGCACATTCGTCATGGAAATGAGCTCAAACCACTACACCAAATCACCATCGTTGACTCTTTAGGCATGAACCCTAGATCCAATCTATAAACCTCATCGGGTGCATCTATAAGACTGTGGAGTTCAACGTCTAAGTACTGTACAATCTTGTGATCATACCAATCGTAAAATCTCTCTTCATCATTACCATCACGTCTTTGATGCAAATATGTTGCTCTCAGCCCATTGCCGAACAAATAAACCCATCTCCGATCTCTAGAGTGGGATTGACTTCGGATCGTGCAAACAATGCTTACTCAAATAGAGAGTGTAATATTAATTAATTTTTATAACAATGTATCGCAAATGAATTAATAGAGGGCATATATTTTTGGATAATAAACTTTAGTTAACTTTTATATCGACTACTCCCACATATAATAATTAATATAGTGTAGTTATTGTAAGAACCAAATAATTATTTGGGATAGCCAGGTGGGGGTCGTCCTTGTTGGAAGCTAGTTCCCTCATTGTCAATTCTGATACTATTCTACAATCATCATGCCTAGAGAAAACCTAGACATCCTCGGCCTATGCCATCCCCACAGTCATGCTTGTACCATTTATAAGTACAGCTGGCACCACCATTTCCATCAAGCCTAACTATCTTCTTGCCATGGACGCTTCTATTCCACCTCACCGCCCCCAACCACCCTAACCGCCACCACCTGACACATGGAATGCTAGGTGATCTCGAACCCCTAGCATAAAATAAGGGTGTGTGACGACACATGGAATGCTATGTGACCTCGGACACACGCGGATGGTTCTATCAGTTTCTACCGGGCATGCGACATCTACGGCGCTGTCGACTACGTCTTCGGCGACACCTCCATCATCTTCCTAGACTGCACCCTCCATAACCAGCTCCAGATGGCTAGCTAGAGCAACACCGTGACGGTGTAGGGACGCACCTACCCGATCTAGAACATGGTCACCACCATGCAGGGTTGCTCCATCGTGGTCACGCTAGAGCTCGCCGGCAATACGACCTTTGTTGCCATGACCAACTACCTCGTCCGGCCGTGGAAGCTATACTCGCGCACAGTGGTCATCGGTCGTGACGCTGCCAACTCCTACGGCGAGGATGATGAAGCTTGATGCATGACATAGGTTGCTTCCCTAATAGACATAGCGCTCGTGTGCTATGTGTGGGTGTGTTGCGGCTGGTTGATGACACCTCCGAGTAACCGGTGGCAACATGTATCGATGGTGACCCCTTGCGAGGCCGCCGGCTAGGCAATGCATGGCTAGCACATAATCTAATGATCCTCAGAATGATGAGACCACAGAGAGATCCATAGTGGTGTGTGGCAAGCGGTGATGCATAGTATTACCATGTTTTATTACCACTAGGTCGTAGTCAAGGGATCTATTGTGAGAAGATAGTAGATCCATAGCAAAAGTTGTGGGCTTGTCCGCCGGGCACGGCGGGTCTATCGCGCGCCCAGTGTAGTAACAACCGTCTAACCTGTTTACCAGTAGATCAAGAGTTTGCGTGTGGAGATGGGCTTTGTTGGTGGTTTAGCAATGACAAATTATGTTCACCCACACAACATATATATGTGGGAACGACGACATGGTCAATGCCGAACGACGACGATACACCTAGATCGATAAAAAATCTAAGAAGTGTGATATCGTGACCAAGAGGTTAATAGGATTGATATGATAGTAATATCAATAAGGTGTGCGCAAAGTACATGAAAGCGGGACGGAAGGAACTCAGAAGTTAAGCGTGCTAGTTCCCTCACGGTCAAGTTCGCTATTATTCTACAAGCCTATAGAAAACCTAGACATCCTCAGCCTTTGTTCGTCGCCATAGTCATGCTTGTACCATTTATAATAATTGTTGTCACCGCGCCATTGCCATCCGGCCTGGCCCATCTAACTATCTTTTTGCTACTGACACTTTTATTCCACCTCAGCGGCCCCACCTACCCTAACCACGACCACCCCGACACATTAAATGATAGGTGATCTCAGACCCCTAGCATAAAATAATGGTGTGTGAGGACACATGGAATGCTAGGTGATCTCGAACGTGGGCGGATGGCTCTATCAGTTTCTAATGGTGGGCGTACAGATACCAAGAACTATGGTTTTGAGATTTGTTTCTAGAAAAATTCCATGACCCTCCAAAATCAAGGAAACCTCATGAATTTTTTCAGAGTTATCCTATCATTTTTTTTTCAAATTTAAAATAATTCTAACCAGATTTATACTAGATTTGAGTTTTACCTGAAGTCTAGAAAATCCAAGATAATTATACGTCCGAACTCAACATAGTTAGCCCAAAATTTTGTAGTACCATGTGTGGCTAGTACTCCCTCCGTTCTCTTTTAATTGACTCGGATTTAGTACAACTTTGTACTAAATTCGAGTCAATTAAAAAAGAACGGAGGGAGTACTAGTTTAGCTTCATATAGTTAGCACAAACGACCGGAGGCTTACGGAAATGGGCGGGAAGAGGTAAAATAAAATACTCCAGTTATCGTGGGTCCATTATCAAATTGGGCCGAATTGTTTGGGTAATCAAGGCTGCAGTAAAATAAAATAAAATACTCCAGTTATCGTGGGTCGGAGTCCATTATCAAATTGGGCCAAATTGTTTGGGTAATCAAGGCTGCAGTTTTAGTTTAGTCCTGGCCAGAACCCTAATCCCCATTCTCCTCTCCGCCGCCGCTCCTCCCTCGCCGTCGCCGGCTGCGCCCCTCCGCCGCCACCCCTGCGCCATCCCCGAGCCTCCTCCCCTACGACCCCACTTCCTCGAGCTGGCCGGACTCCGTCGCAGCTTGGCCGATGCAGTGCTGCAGTGTTCCACGCCGGCGAGGTGTCTCCGGTCACCAGGACGCGCCGGCCGCCAAGTCGCGAGCTGCGGAAGGCCGTCGTCCTCCACGCGCTGCAAGGAGGGCGTCTCCTCGGAGGAGGGGAACCGCGCTGTTCGGTGGTCTCCCCCAGGCCCGCCATTCCGGCAGCAGCTGCTCCTGTTTCCTCCGTCTGCGTGGAGAATCAAAGGTCGAATTTTGTTCTTCTGTATGTCAGCTTAGGGGCTCTAGTAGAGTCCTCTGTATTTAGCAGCATTAGGCCTGTGTAGTGTTCGGTAATTAAACCATGATGCATGCAAAAAGAAAAAGTAGCTACATTACTGTTCGGTAATTAAATCATGATGCACGAAAAATTAAAAAGTAGCTGCATTAGCAGTGTTGATGATGTCAATTTCCAGTGCCTTGCCATGAGAATTATGAGCTCTATTTTATTATGGTCCTGATATATAGCCTCATTTTAATTTGCAGGTTGCTGGGAGTCTGCCCGTGGCTGATGATGTCATTGCAAGGAACTGAAGGAGGGTGGCTGGCTGGAGATCAGGCGTCCACGGCGTGCAGGAGCTCGCCCGAAGGCCCACTGCGGCTACCTGGACGCTGTTCCGGAGATCATCGACATCAGCAACAAAGGTCAAAATTTTCTCTTTGGCCGCCTAGGTGTTCGGAAGTGATTATTTCGATTGGTGTAGAGGTATTGTGCAAATCGTTGTTGTATGGTGCAACATGTCGATATATTTTGTAAGATATAGAGCTTCATTCACTTGTCGCCATACCTTTGCTTTGCCCATTCATTGCATATAAAAATAGGGTGTTTGACCTGCTTTCCTATTCAGCTTAATGATTCTGTGTGGCCACTTATTGTATTTGTTGAAATGCAAATTAGTGCAATTGTTTCTTACATATAGTGCAGAAATTTGTAGAGGTGAGCATCTCTCCATTTTCATGATTAAGCATTGAAACTTGATAAATTTTTATGTTTCTGCAAGTGTCGTTGCTCTGGCCATAACATTCAGTACTATACTCTTTTTCTTCTTTTATTTTAAAATGGGATAAACACAATTTACTCTGGTGATGCACATTGCTGAGTCATTGTTTTTCTGGGACCCAACTTCCTGCTTATGATTAAACTCTGGTGATGCACATTCCTGCTTATTTATGGTAGGAGGCATCTTGATTTTACTCTGAACTTTCTTTTGACAGAAATGGCTGTTGGTGTTGCGCTATTAAGATTTCATACTTCAATACTTCCCTCAACATGTACTTAACTTCCTTTTTTCTGCCTTTTCAGATAGGTCGAGCTGCTGCATGTTATTGATTTTGTTGGACAGCTTCAAAACACCGAGATCCATTCGAGTTCACTCGCAGATGCTTATCCTGTCAAGGTATACTTGGCTGATACTTTGTACTCATCATCGTTGTATCCATCTGCTTTGATTAGAAAGAGCGTCATACCTTTATGTGCAAAGTGGAGAACCTTAAGTTCTCAGTTGTCAAATATCGGAAGCTATTCATGTTCATGCCATGTTATATGATATGTTAAATTTCGGTTCTTAATTTGAACATTTGAAGTATCTTGCTTTATGCAGGCAGTCGTACAGGAAGATGCATTTGAGCTGTGCAAGGACAACAGATACAGCCAGCCAACAGGGAAGAGTGGGCTGTCAGCCGCAGAAAATTGATGACATTGTACAACTCCGTGGGCTGCCATGACTCCGACATGGCTCTAACGACCACCTCCCCAACAAGCTACTGCCGGTGAGCTCCCTCTTACCCTCCTGCAATCTGTTGTTGCTAACAATTGTTTCATTTTTTGAGTTTAATCGAATGTGCTTGCATGTATAGATGGCAACTTGGTTCAGTCAAGGAAAAATTGTTGTGCGTTGGCAATTTGGCAGTAGATGTGTAGGAAATAGTATGTGTTCAATTGTTTGCTTGATGTTTGATATGCATAGGCACTGCTGAAAATCATGCATATTTTTCAGGTTGAAAGCATGTCGGAGGAGGATCTGAAGGGCGAGAACCGGCGTCGCAGTGGAACCGGGAGGAGGAGGTGTGGTGGCGAACACCATCTGCGACATCAAATAGTGCATCGTGGAGGCGCTCAGGTGGTTGTGAATGGACTAGTCTACTGATTGCGATTGTTTTAGTGTACGGAGCTTCCACTTGTTCTTCTGGATTTAACGATTGAATTGGTTCTATATTGGTTGGACAATAGTTCAAATGGTCCCGTAAATCTCAAATGGTTCCCTAAATCTCAAATGGTTCGGTCATAATTGAACTTTTGCTTACAGTATCTCATCCCCTTATTATTTTGTTGCATGCAAATGGTGTAGCGTGATTCCAGTTATGCCTAAGTTGGGAACAATAGGTTCTTAATTGTCGATTGTTGGATGCTTAAGTTGGGTACATGTGCGTTTATTAGTGGCTGTTATTTGGATCCTTCTATAAATATAAGTGTTTTTTTTACCTGACCATGCTTTGTTCTTGCTCGAGGATAACTAGGGGGGCTAAACAATGAGAGCGGTCGCCTTGGTGTGACCCCATGTGTTTAGGTATGATTCTGGTCCTCTCTGTGATTTCTTACTCTTGTGCATGTAGTTGACCATGTAGCCTCTCCACATGCCCATTGCTGGGCTGGAGTATCCAGTTTTGTGTCAACATAATTTATAACGTTTAGTAATATCACTGTTGTAGTTGCGGTTTGTATTCAAGTCGAAGGAGTTTTATTGAAGCTGTGGGTTTTATTTTGTTGTTTTTCTACCACCAATCAATCAGATAAGAAGAGTTGTTGCTACAATTCGGTGAAGTTGATGAAATTTTTTGGGTGATTTCTGGTAGTACTGGAATCGTGCCATTGCAGGTACTAGTTGATATTCTCAGCATTTAACATGCTAGTCAAGCTGGACTGCGTGTTTGAATGCATCTAGAGGTAGGTGTGCTGGTATATGCACTTTAACTGTTTCTGCTATATGAATTGTGGTCTCTGGATGTCCAAATAGAGGCAAAGGCCATGTCAAGTTTTTCAACACCATTGATGATTAAAGTTGAAGAGTTTGTTAGTTAGCGAGTGCTTTTGGTTTCTTAAAGAAGAAGAAACCAGTTAACTTGCCGCGGTTTGTTTGTGCAGGTGCAGCGAGGCAAGCCAACGGTGAAGCGCGGGCAAGGCAGACGCACCAAACGACGACATTGTAGAACTGTGTTGCCGGCTAGCTCAGGCGGAGCCGCTGCCGTGCTGGCCTAGGACCGGTTGGGTAATTGTGTTGGTGCTGTCATATTCATCATCCAGAGGTGGTAGTAGCCCGATGAATTGTGTGTGTAATAATAATATTCATTCATGCTCCGGATGGGATGGCAGAGCAGAGTTTGTTGTACTGTAATAGCAAGCGGTGTGAGTTCGCATGGTAGCTGCAATATTTTGAATGATTGGATGAGCCTTGCGATTTAGAAGCTGCTGAATTAAGCTTTAGTTATCTGATTAATAATTAGATCAAGCACTGGTGTGGTGCTCCAAAATATTTAGTTGTGCAAGCACGTCTAGATACACGTGCACGGCCGAGCTGAGCACGGAGCACCCGATAAATGTAGGTATTGTGGATGATGCCAAATATAAAGACTCCTTGGACTGGAAATGGAAGAATGGATGGATGGATTCCGTTGTAGATGATGTGTGTACAAGTCTCCGATGGGAAAAAGAAAAAGAAAAAAGAGGAGAATTTCCAAGTTTAGAGGTGGCGTGGCAGATGGAAGTTTAATTTTGGAGGCGCTCCAGGCAGGCAGAAAAGATTGCACGTAGAAAGTGGATGAGCTAATATAGGTTTCGAGTCGATCGCGAAAAGAAAGGAAATTAAGAAAATCCCGCCGTATTAATTGGATTCGTTCCAGCAGCCTCCCGTGCATTTCCTTTCCTCCTCCTCCGCCCTGGTTAAAAAATCCCGCCGTCGCGCGATGGGAAGAGAAGAAAACACCGCGATGGGAAAACCCGCGTGATTCCAGCGAGCACGAGGAAACCGGCGGGTGGCCGCGTGTACGTGACGTCACCTATTAATTGGATTTGGTAGCACCCGCGCGCGAGAAACGTAGAAACCGGCGGGTGGGCAGTTTGGATTTCGCCGCGTGTACGTGACGTGACTGCATCCGCGCGCGCTAGCTACCTGCTTCTACGTGTGGTCCAAGCTCCAGCGGCAGAACAAAAAAAAAAGGAGGCGGCGGAAGCGGAAGCGCGCGTACGTGACCGCAGAACAGTTTCGATTCCACGTACGCACCATGCTAACTCATTCTCATACTCCACAGTACTAATATTCTGTCTTTATTATACCCAAAAGTGTTGAACCAGTATGCGAATCACTAGTTAGTTTTCCTGGCGGGTACAAGCGGGCAGATGGACGCCGCTTTATCTTGAAGTAACTTAAGGTGCACATCTTCTTTTCCTTTGCCCGGTTGCTAATGAGCATTGGAATTCGATGGGTTTACTGAATGTTATTGAAGAAGCTCTGCGTGTGGATATATCTGGATCGGCTGTGCTGGAACATATTTTACATTTAGATGATAATAAGCTGCAGGGATTCCAAATGGTAAATTTAAAAGAGGTGGTCGCAACGACATGTTGGTACCTATGGTGGATGAGAGGGAGATGCGCACATTCAGAAACTGTGCCACCCTTGAATAAATGTAAGTTCTCTATCCTAGCTATTGCTGCAAATGCAGGCCTGGTCTATGGGAAAAAAATCAAACTTAATGCCGATCAAATGGAGGAGGCCGGAAGCAAGAAATATCAAACTTTATGTTGATGCAGCATACCATGACGATGTCAAGGCTGGTGCTATTGGAGCGGTGTTACTCAATTGCAATGATGAGTTTATAGCAGCTTCGGTATCCTATCTTCCTAATGTGGCATCACCGTTGTTGGCGGAAGCTTATGCGATGAAGGAGGTGCTGTCTATGGCGATGCACATGGTATATAACATGATTGTAGCAGAATCAGATTCTATGGAGGTAGTTGAAGCTTGCTCTGGGGCTGAGACTTGGTGGAGCGAGGCGGCGGTAATCTTTGCAGACTGTGTGGACAGAGTTGCTTCAATTGGTATTGTGTCATTCCACCATACGCCGAGGGAAGCAAACCAAGTCGCTCATGAATTAGCTAAGAATTCCTTCTCCAATAAGTCCACTTGTAATTGGATCGATGAACCCCCTGATTTTATTTTAGATAAACTCCTTAATAATGTAACTGTTATATGATTGGACAGCAAGTTTCAGACGCACTTTTTTCCTTATCAGGGTATCGAAGGGGACTGGAAGGTTTTTAATGATGCGGTTTGCTAGCTTAATATATTGGTTTGTTAAAAAAAAACTTAACGTCCACAAGCGGCGCCCCACCTAGTGGGCATCCATGGAGAGGCCCACTTACACGCATATACATTCGGATATCTTAGAGCATCTCCACCTGTAGCCCCCAAATAGGCGCCGGCAGGGGCGCCGACACCTCCGTTTGGGGGGCGCCGGCACTGCATCCTCTATTTGGGGGAGCTGTTCCCACACCGGCGCCCCCAGAACAACGGCCCCATAGATGTTTTGAATTAAATTCGTAAATAAATGCATATAAAATTGAATAAGAAATATTTTATTCCACAAACTAATACATAATTGGGAACATGGTTTACACAAAGACACAATTTGGAACATGGTTTTCCACAAACTAATACATAGTTTGAACCATGGTTGACACAAATATAAAACGTTGCAAAAAAACTAAACCTAACTAGGCCGGTTATCGCAGGTTTCGTGTGTTCGCTGCCAAAAAGAACACTCAAGGGCACACCCAGTCACCCAAAATGGAAAATTCAGCTGGCGAGGGTGCCCCTGTTGGTTCTTTCGATGAAGAACATACATGCGAGCTGATATTCGCTGCGAAGAAACAACACTCGTCAGTCGTCCTCCTCGCCGCTGTCGACGTGGTAGTTCCGGCGGCAACGCGTGTCGTCGAACACCTTGGCGCTCATGTCCCTGACTCCCTGTCGCCGAAGTAGGAGAACACGAGCACGAAGCCGACTTGGAGGCTGTGGTGGCGCGCGAACTTCTCCCAGCCGATGTGGAGGTACATCTTGCCGCGCTCGTCGTAGATCACGTCGACGATCCACCGGTAGTAGCCGCACGAATGCTCCCGGAGATGCAGCGTGCCCGGGCGGTCGTCGGCGGCGACGAAGTCGGCGAAGGTGTCCGGCAGCCTCTGGATGCCGCGTGGGTTGCCCTTGAGGACGAGGACGAACTCGAACAGCACGGGCCCTTCGTCGTCCATCTTCGACGATGAAGACTCTGGTGTGGCAGGCGACGGCGTGCGTGCACCTCTGCCGCGGCCACGGCCACGACCACGGCCGCGACCTCGGCCTCGACCAGACATGGCGTCGTATTTTCAGATGGTGGCGGCTAGGGTTGGGGAGAGAGGCGCTAGGGTTTGTGTGTGAGAGGGACGATGAGAGGCGGCCCTTTTTATAGGCCGGAGGGAGGCAGGGGAGCGGGGGAGTGGTGGCGCTTATTAACGGCGGCACGAAGAGCAAGGCGCGCGCGACGGGACGGTTCGGTGCGCGTCTGCGGAAACTGCACCGCCGCTCAATTAACTTCCGTCGCGAGGTAGGCGACGGTTAGGTTAAAATCAAATGAGCCGCTGCCGCGTCGGCCCCGCCACTCCCAGCTGGCTTCGACTTTTGGGTTGTATGGCTGACAGGCGGCTCCCATGCCCAAAATTTTCAGCCCCGCGAGCCGCCGGCGCGCCCGATTCGCGCCCTCGGCGAAGTGTCCGGCACGGAGTTGCCGACGATTCTATTAGGCTCCAAAATTGACCGGCACCATATGAGACGCGCCGGTGCGAGCTCATTTTTGTCCCCGGCCCCCAAAAAGCAACCGGGGCCGCTGTCGGGGCGCCGGTGGAGATGCTCTTATCGCTGAGGAGTGCACTAAAACCCATCAATATCCAACTTCTGTACCCATACATAACCCAAGCATCTGGAATTCTGGATCCAACCACTCTATTCGCAACAGTTTCTGCAGGCACGGACGAGAGTGACATCCTTGTACGGGTTGGTGGCTCAGTGTACAAGATCATCACGAAAACGATGTTCGCCTTTCTCAGTCTCCTGTCAAGTCCATATCTCCGCCTTTGGAAGAAAAATGATCTCGTTTTTCTCGAAGGTACTCCTCAACACCTGTCGCTGAATACAACCAGGAGTCCACCATATAGCCCCCCACACATCGACAGCGAGCTTCCGTGCCCATATAGCCCACACGCGCGCGCGTCTGCAGCAAGAGCACCCATTGTTTCAGACATGGAGAAGAGCAAGGTCCTAGTGGTTGGCGGCACGGGGTACATCGGCAGAAGGATGGTGAGGGCGAGCTTGGCTCAGGGCCACCGGACCTTCGTCCTGACGCGGCTGGAGAAGGTTGGCATGGACATCGACAAGCTCCAGCTCCTGCTGTCGTTCAAGGCGCAGGGAGCGGTCCTCGTTGAGGCGTCGATGGATGACCACCGGAGCCTCGTCGCCGCCGTGAAGCGGGCCGACGTCGTCGTGTCCGCCATGGGCGGTCCACACCTGCTGCAGCAGCTCAAGCTCGTGGAGGCTATCAAAGAAGCTGGGAATATCCAGGTTGGTCGGTCTCTTTTGTTAACTCAAGCAGATTTTGATTCAGATGAGTATATATGGATCCAGATTCCTTGAGAATCAGGACGGGAACATTTTTCCATTTTGGGCTTGCTAGTTCATCGATCTATTCCCATGTTCTGAATTATCTGAGGTACTAATTGTGGGCTAAGTAGACTTCTATAGTACTAGTTTGACTGAATTTATAAATGATGTGTATTCAATGTTGTATATATTTGCATGTGTTTCTAGAAACTTAATAAATACACATAAACTTGACTCATGGCAAAGCTAGGAATTCAAATACTCCAATCCAACTTGTTTTAAGTTTGTCTAACTTTAAGTGTATCTAGAACTTATGTTTTTTTTTAATGAAAGGCGTCTCTGCCCTGTTCCATTTGACAGAAATGAAACCAAGTTTTACATACGTCAGTTTAAGACCCTTACAGCCTATCCTGGAGGCAAAACGTTCACTGAAAGCAGCAAAACCAGAACTAAAAACATCACTTTAGATTAGGTCTAAGAAAGAAATGCACTCGCAAAGCTTCCTCGAACATGTTCTTTTTTTTTCTCCACTGGGCAGTTTTTGCTTTCTTTTTTGGATCAGGCTCTCAGCTTGACATCACCACATGCCTCTGGGTTCCTGGACCGATCACCTTCGTGCCAATCCTCCTCCTTTTCATCGCCATCCTATTTGGGGAAGTTCCAGCGCTTTCTTCTCCAGCTCCACGCAACAATCTTCTATATTCTCCTGACATCGCTCCTTGCACAACGGCATCCATTTCCTGAGTAGACGAGCAATCCTCCGCCAGCTGCATACCAGACCAGATTAGTCGACCAAAAAGGATTTCATTCCTCATTTTCCACATGTTCCAAATGACAGCAGATGTTAGAGTATTAACAGCCCCATTAGCTTCATTACTAACCCACAATCTAGCTACTGATTCATAATCGTGTCCAACCTGTTTCTTCATAATAGTAGAAACAAAATCCCACACATATTTAGCAATATCACACCCAAAGCATAGATGCTCCACACTCTCAAGCTCAGAGCAAAATAAACATCTCATGTCTTGGATTGACTGTCTTTTAGCTAAATTATCCCTCGTTAAGATTTTATTGTTTGAAAATAACCACAGAAATACCTGTACCCTAGGGGGTATGTTTAGCTTCCACACTGCAGGAACAAACACAGCTTAACACCTCCAAAGTTTATCACAACATACAGGGAATGGGACGAATAGGTTCTAGAAGCATTCAGCTTCCAAACCATTTGATCGGGTTCCTCATTCAACTCTAGCTGATGCACAATAGCTTTCAACTCATCCCATCGCATCATTAATCTAGCATTGAAACACCTCCTAAAGGAAAGCTCCAGTTCACTCCCGTTCCACACTTCACAAATAGTTTTGGTTTGTTCGTTGGAAATAATATATAATTCCCAGAAGTGAATAGCGAGGCTAGCACCTCGGAACCACTGGTCCTCCCAGAATTTAACATTCTGCCATTTCCAACCAGCCATTGATATCCAAATTTTGCAGCATTAAAAGCTCACAACACCCCTTTCCAAAAGGGGGAAGCACTCACATTGCTACATGTGAAAATGTTGGGGTGTTGAGTTCTATACTTAAACTGCACAATTTCTTTCCAAATTTTATGATCATCCAAATTGAAACGTTTAATCCAAGAAGCCAACAGAGAAATATTCAAGTCTCTAATATTTGGAATCCCTAGACCTCCAAAGTCCTGTTTCATGCTCACTAAATCCCAATTAGCAAGATGGTATTTGTGATGACCTTCATAGTTATCCCATAAGCAATGTGCCATCTGGGAGTTCATGGCTTTAACAGCCCATTTAGGAAATTTCAAAAAGGATAAAAGATAAATTGGTATACTTGCTAAACATGACTTGATTAAAACCAGCCTGCTAGCATGGTTCAAAAGGCGGCATCGCCAGCCTGCAATTCTCTTAATTATATTGTCAATTAAAGGCTGAAGGTCCTCTTTTCGAAGCTTGCCAAAATTTATCTAGAACTTATGTTCCATGGGACGGAGGTAGTAATTTGGAACTAGGAAGTATCTAAGAGAGGTGGACACACACGATTCTGTTACACGTCTGGTTTCAGATTAGATATGACGTCACGCCGTAAAATTCAACAGGGAAGTCTATTCATTCTAATTTTAAAAAGAACCTCTGGTGCTAAACAAACTAACTACCAGATGATGCTCAAATTCTTCTAGTATGTTCTTTTCTGAAGTTGGCGAAAATGACATTAATAAACTGATTTAACTTGTCATGCAGCGGTTCCTACCATCTGAATTCGGCATGGACCCGGCAAGGATGGGGCACGCTCTTGCCCCGGGGCGGGTCACGTTTGATAACAAAATGGTGATAAGAAAGGCAATAGAAGAAGCAAATATTCCTCACACCTATGTCTCTGCTAACTGCTTTGCGGCTTACTTTGCTGCTAACCTATCTCAAATTGGTACTCTTCTCCCACCCAAAGAGAAAGTTCACGTATATGGGGATGGCAATGCCAAAGGTATACAAGTATTACTACTTGTGCTGTGTTTTTCTCGTTGCAAATTTATCTTGCAGACCAACATTTAGTTCAAGATTCTGTTCTGCATAACCATCTTTTTTTAAACTACAGCAACACAATGTCAAATTTTCAAACTATTGCAAATTTACGACATGATTTTTAGAACATTCCCCATATTTGATTAATGTACTAGCTACATGCTCTAGAAGAAATACAATAATCACATCTCATTTTGTTTGATTGTATTGTAATGTGCAGTGATTTTCGTGGACGAAGATGATGTTGGAACATACGTAATCAAGTCTATTGATGATCCTCGGTCATTGAACAAGACAATTTATATA
>NC_061511.1:54490218-54532519 GCF_022539505.1 Lolium rigidum | reverse complement strand
CCGTAGTGATGCGCCACCTCTACGTCTAGGTTATAGAAATTGTAGAACCCTAATTCTTGTTTTGTATTGCTATGACCCTCTGGAGGGATACAAAAGGGAGATAGACTTGGAGTACAAGAAGGTCATTACCCTAATTCTATCTCATAATCTGAGTCGTACATTTATTCTAACACCCCCCTCAGTCGAAGTGGACGACTACGACTGGATTTGAAGTCCCGTGCTTCCATCCTCTTCTTCTCCTTGTCATCACCGGCGTCTCCTTCTGGAACTTTCTCTTCCCTCCCACAGTCGCAGCGGTGGCGTGGTGGACACAAGTGGCAACGCAGGCGATGTTTACGTAGTCCTTGATTTGTTGTAGATGTTTTCTTGATGTCAATGTCGAGGTAGCCAGCCGTGACGTAGTTGTGGTTGAGGTTGTTGTGGTCGACGTAGCCGCCAGAGCCATAGGCGCAAAAAAATGCACGATATGTGTCGTAGAGTTTTAGGTTTTGTGTGGCGACGAGAGGGATCTGTGACGGCGGAATTTTTTGTGTAGTAGCATGGCGGCGGCAGTGGTCTACGGCGGTGGGTTTTTGTGTCGTCATTGTGCGGCGGCAGTGAATTTTTGGTTGTCGGCGGCGGTGTTTTGTTGTTGAACTAATGATGTAGACCTTGACGATGATTGTATTGGTGATGTAGAACTCGACGTAGATCATGACGTAGTCGTACGGCTTGACGTGTTGTTTGGGTCTGTGTAGGCGGACGTCGACGGACTTGTGCTTCTAGATGAAGATGGCGTGAGCGCCGCGTCTGTGTGTTGATGAAGTCTTGACGAAGATGTGCCTAAGAACGCACCGTGTTGATGTAGTCCTGCAGATTGGATCACTGTTGAGGAGCGCATGTAGCGCGTTGGCAAAGCCCAGCAGTGGCTGGCTGCCCGCTCGTGAGTTCGACTCCCCGGGAGCGAATTTACCGAGTGTCTCACCTGCACAGTGTCCAGTGTTGGCGCTGTAGCAAATTTCTGGAGGACCCTATGGGCTGCATATATGCAGAAGACTGAGCCCATAAGAGGCTCATGTCTTAGTATAGGTTTGGTTAGGTCTAGCTTGCGCACGGGTGGCGTGTGTGTGGTGTTGTGTGTGTGTGTGTGTGTGAGGAGTGTGTTGTGCGTGAGTTCGGATACTACAAGATGTACTAAGACCAGGAAAATCTCAAAAAAAAAAAAAAAGATTGGATCACTGTTATAGTTGTGCGTCGCCTGTTTTTAAAGATACGCATGGATCCTCTTTTTTTACGAAACATAATACAGATGTAGATTTTTTTTTTACATATATGTACATACACTCTCCCCTTACAAGAACCTCTTAGTCTTGATTCTCGTGCGCACGCACACATGTACATGTGTCCAGGAAAAGAACCACCATGGACGTACATTTGCATGCCTGGGACGCTGCGCCTGAACCACGCGCGACTGATCAGCCGGCTCGTCCGGCCGTCCGGCCCGCTGCTCCCGTCGAGCGTCAAAGGCACTGATAGATCTGGTGTCCGCATGGTGTACCTCGAGCCACACCTTCTCCACCGGGCCGCCGGAGATGTGCCGCCTTGTAAAGATTTCAACTCTCACTTTCACCGGATTGCAAAGGGTCGTGTATGCAGGGATTTTATTTGGCTAAAGCGGATCTAATACTCCGTATATGAATTTGGAAATTCGGAAATTGGACGCTGGGGTCAAGGACCTCTCCGGTGGCGAGCGCCGGTGCGTGTCCATCGGCGGGGAGGCCGTGCAGGACCCATGCACACACTAGAGACGGAGCTGATGCGAATGTTAGCGAGGCTCCGCGGGGATAGATCGTGCCAGGATCGACAAGGACGGTGGCGCCCTGGCTTGGCCTTCATCGGGATAGCGCTTCAGGAATCAGGACTCTCCGAAGAGCATGCAGCCGCAGGCGGCGGTGAATGGAGATGTGCGTGCCTCCAGGTCCAGCTTCTCACCAGCGTTAGCAGCGGAGGCCCTTCTAGTCATGCCGGGCACATCCACCGCTGCATCGCATACCAAGGAGGGATCCACCGGAGCTTGCGCGTGGTCCCCAAGATGCGATGGATGTGCACATGGACCGGCCGCTACCTGAATCGACTTCTGCGCCGCCGAACCAATCGGCGGCGTAGGGTCCGTCGTCGTAGGGGACTAGCGGTTGCTGAAGCCGCCGACGTGGTCCTTGCGATCTACGTTCTGGTGTCTGCCCAGCGCCTGCGATTTAAGGAACGTCTTGCTGCAGAAGAGACACATACGGGAACAGCCGCACCTCTTTTCCATCCACGCAAGCCATTGGCGCCACTTGTTCCCACTAGTGGAAAACAGGGCTTCCGTGGGAGCCTTTTGTCGCGGGCGCGCCTGCACCCGCGACGAATGGCCTGGCCACGTCGCCCCGAAACCATGTGGAGCGCGCGGAGGCTTTTGTCGCGGCCTTTTGTCGCGGGTCGTAATACGGCCCGCGACAAAAGGGGTAGGAGCGACGTGGCCACCCCTTTTGTCGCGGGTCGTAATACGGCCCGCGACAATAGGGCCATGCCTATATATAGAAGCAGCCACCCCCCCCCCCCACCTCATATTTTCCTTGGTGGTGAAGGTGGAGGTGTATGCTAGCTCATTTTTTCTACATGTGCACAAGAGGTATTTGATGGAATGCTTGTGAGAGGGATGCCACTTGGTTTTATTTGATAAGATTTCTCCTCTTTTTTATCCTAAAAGGTTAGCAACTATTTTCTCGACTATATATATATGCATAGTCCGTACAATACTAATTTTAGCAAGGTGATTGCATCTGATACATATATAATTGTACTTATGATGCTGATGAGTCATCCATGGATGTACGGTAACCGATGTGCTCCCGCTTTCAGAGAGGGCGTGAATTCTTTCCTGCTTGTGGCCGAGGCCAACAAGTCGAAGCAAGGTTTTATGTGCTGTCCATGTCTAAAATGTAAGAACGAGAAGGATTACTCTTGCTCAAGAGACATTAAGAGCCACCTGCTTCGGTTTGGATTCATGTCCAGCTATAATGTTTGGACCAAGCACGGAGAAGAAGGGGTTATGATGGAAGACGGCGATGAGGAAGAAGATAATGATGACCAGTACCGATCTATGTTCTCTGAATGCTTTGATACCGCAATGGACGACAATGAAGAAGAAGGAGGTGAAGAACAGGCATCTGATCCTGTTGACGATGATCTTCGTCGGGCCATTTCGATGCAAGAAGAGACCGTGGCACCGGATAAGGAGAGGTTGCGGTTCGACAAGATGTTAGAGGACCACCACAAATTGTTGTACCCAGGTTGTGAAGATGGGCATAGAAAGCTGGGTAGCATATTGGAATTGCTGAAATGGAAGGCGAGAGGTTGGTGTGACCGACTCGGGATTTGAGAAATTGATGATAATATTAAAGAAGTCTGTTTCCAAGAAATAATGAGTTGCCCGTCGGTACATATGAAGCAAAGAAGCTTATCCGCCCTCTAGGATTAGATGTGCATAAGATACATGCATGCATTAATGACTGTATCCTCTACCGCGGTGAGAAGTACGAGAATTTGAATAAATGTCCGATATGTGGTGCATTGCGGTATAAGATCAGAAAAGATGACCCTGGTGATGTTGAGGGCGAGCCACCCAGGAAGAGGGTTCCTGCGAAGGTGATGTGGTATGCTCCAATAATACCACGGTTGAAACGTTTGTTCGAAAACAAAGAGCATGCCCAGCTTGTTGCGATGGCACATGGAAGAACGTAAGAAAGACGCGATGTTGAGGCACCCCGCCGATGGTCGGCGAGTGGAGAAACATCGGGAGAGAGTTCCCGGATTTTGCAGCTGAGGCAAGGAACTTATACTTTGGTCTAAGTACGAGATGGCATGAATCCTTTTGGGAGCAGAGCTGCAGTCACGGCACCTGGCCCGTGACTCTATGTATCTACAACCTTCCTCCTTGGTTGTGCATGAAGCGGAAGTTCATTATGATGCCGAGTGCTTATCCAAGGCCCAAAGCAACCGGGCAACGACATTGATGTGTACCTAAGGCCATTAGTCGATGAACTTTTGGAGTTGTGGGCCAAACCAGGTGTACGTGTGTGGGATGAGCACACCGAGCAAGAATTTGACCTACGAGGGTTGCTATTCGTAACCATCAATGATTGGCCTCGCTCTCGTAACATTTCGGGACGGACGAACAAAGGATACAATGCATGCACACACTGTTTAGATGAGACCGAAAGTAAATATTTGGGAAAAAGCAGAAAAGTTGTGTACCCGTTCAATCGTCGTTACCTTCCGCGCAAGCATCCCTTAAGGAAAAAAGGAAAGCATTTCGATGGCGAGGCGGACATCGCCGTCCGAAGCCTATCCCCCGTAGTGGTGCTGATATATTTGACATGGTCAAGGATTTAAATGTTATCTTTGGAAAGGGTCCGAGCAATCGACCTGTTCCGAAAGACGCCGACGAACACGCGCCCATGTGGAAGAAGAAATCTATTTTTTGGGAGCTAGAATATCGGAAAGTCCCGGAAGTCCGCTCGCAATCGACGTGATGCACCTGACCAAGAATCTTTGTGTGAATATTCTAGGTTTTCCGGGCGTGTATGGAAAGACAAAAGATACACCGAAGCACGGGAGGACCAGGAACTTCATAAAGGACGAAACGGCAAACATCCAGGGCAGTTTGTAGGGCCCGCCGACTACGCTCTTACCAAACAAGAGAAGGAGATCTTTTTGAAGCCCTATTCAGTATCAAGGTTCCGTCTGGTTTCTCGTCGAATATAAAGGGGATAGTAAATATGAAGGAGAAAAAATTCCAAAACCTGAAGTCCCATAACTGTCACGTGCTTATGACACAATTGCTTCCGGTTGCATTGAGGGGACTTCTACCAGAAAATGTTCGACTAGCCATTGTGAAGATATGTGCATTCCTCAACGCAATTTCTTAGAAGGTAATGGATCCAGAAACTTTGTCAGGATTACAGGAAGATGTGGTCCAATGTCTTGTCAGCTTCGAGTTGTTGTTCCCACCATCCTTCTTCAATATTATGACGCACCTCCTCGTTCACCTAGTTGAAGAGATTAGAATTCTCGGTCCTGTATTTCTACACAATATGTTCCCATTCGAGAGGTTCATGGGAGTCTTAAAGAAATATGTTCATAACCGAGCTAGGCCGGAAGGAAGTATCTCAAAGGGCTACGGAACCGAGGAGGTCATTGAGTTTTGTGTTGACTTTCTTCCCGACCTTAAGCCGATTGGTGTTCCTGAATCTCGGTATGAGGGGAGGCTGATCGGAAAAGGCACACTAGGAAGGAAATCAATGGTGTGCAGGGACAAGATTTCTTTCAATCAAGCACACTACACAGTTCTATACAATTCCATCTTGGTGGCTCCGTACATCGAGAAACATAAGAATGCTTTACGAGAAATAAAACCGGGCAGCCCGAGTCCTTGATTACATGTCAACACATGAATACCTTCTGCAAGCACTGTTCTTGTTGGCCAGGTTACCATCTTCAAACATATGTACATTCCAAGGGTACGAGATAAATGGGAATACATTTTACACGATCGACCAAGATAAAAAGAGCACCAACCAAAACAACGGTGTCCGCTTCGATGCAAAAGACGAGAATGGGCAGACCACCACATATTATGGATACATAGAGGAGATATGGGAACTTGACTATGGTCCCACTTTTAAGGTCCCTTTGTTTCGGTGCAAATGGGTGAAGCTCAGCGGTATACATATTGATGATAAGTACGGTATGATAACAAGTGGATCCCAACAATCTTGCGTACCTTGACGAGCCATTTGTCCTAGCCAGCGAGGTGGCTCAAGTTTTCTACGTGAAGGACATGTCTAGCAAATCAAGAAAAAGAAATCAACAAAAGAATACATCAACCGAGGAGCCAAAGCGCCACATAGTTCTTTCGGGGAAAAGAAACATCGTGGGAGTGGATGACAAGACAGACATGTCAGAAGATTATAATAGGTTTAAAGAAATTCCGCCCTTCACGGTGAAAATTGACCCAAGCATCTTACTAAATGATGAAGATTCTCCATGGCTACGGCGTAGAAGATCACAACACTAGATGGCGATGTAATAATGTATTCTTCATATATAGTTCCCAAGACAATCTCTACATTTATGTAATAATGAGAACCCTTTCCCCAACACTTGTTAGAGGAGACGGAGTATTCTTTCATATAATGTATTCTTTCACGGGCTTGCAGGGAAATTTTTCCGAGGAGCAGCTTCCGAAGATGCCGTAGGGCGTGTGCACCAACGACATCTTCGAGAAGCTGCGCCACGGAGATTTCCCAACCCTTTCCTTCATCCATGGGAATGAAACCGTGCTTGGCTTGTTGATCTGCTTGGCAAGGCGTATTGATGCTCCTTTTATAGGCACGGCACCGCTTCTACTTTGTCTTGTTCCTTCGACAGGGCGTCGTGCGCTACATGCTTTATCTCATCGAGCAGTGCGTCCACCCACGCTTCCTTATCCTGCCGACAGCTTTAGTCCCGGTTGCGACCACCAACCGTGACAAAAGGTTACGACACGCATCCTTATCCTGCCGACAGCTTTAGTCCCGGTTGCAGCCACCAACCGTGACAAAAGGTTACCGACGCATCCTTATCCTCGCCGACAGCTTTTAGTCCCGGTTGCAGCCACTAACCGTGACAAAAGGTTACCTGCACATCATCCCCCGCATAAGGCCCTCCTAGATAAGCCTCCCCGGCCTTTTGTCCCGGTTTGAGCCTCCACCCGGGATGAAAGTTTCTGCGCGCCACTTCGTTCCCGCCTATTTTCTGCCCGCATTCCCGCCATTTTTCCACTATATATATGTAGGCCTTGGACTCATATCTCGCAAACCTCATCACTCTCTCCCATGGCTTCCATCGTATGTCTAACACCCCGGGAGGCGGAGGCGCTTGCGCCTCGAACTACCCCTGCCCGCCCGGCCACCGCGTCCCGACCGGCTGGTTGGCCGAGCGCCGGAGGCGTACCGGTCCCTCCTATTCCTGTAGGTGTGCCACGCGAGATGGCCATCACGAACCACTACTATTTCGAGCTCACGCCCGAGCAGCGGAGGAATCCCGATGGCATCCCGACTACAGCCCGACTTGGGACAGCTTCTTCATCAATCGGGCGTGAGAGGGCGGTTGCCGACTACGAGGAGGACGGCCCGCCATCTTCGAACTTCAACGAGGCCGGCCGTCGGATGTGGTGGCGCGGCCGGACTCTCCAGAGCGTCATGGCCTATCGTGGCCCCCGCCTGTGCTACCCTCAATCCCAGCCCACGCGTGGTCATCCGCCGAGGTTCGACAACCGCGACCCCGATGCTAGCGATGATGACGTCGGAGACTTTGATGACTACAGTGGCGACGTGTATAGGACTAGGCACGACTATGATTGAATGGCTCCAACATTCGAATCTGGCCATGTATCTTATTTTTCGCGTTGAGCTCTGTACTTTAATTTCAGTTCAATCGTAATAAATTTCGTGTCAACCACTTTATTGAACAAAACAACCGACAACAACTTTATAAACTAAATTTAAACTAATGGAACCGACAACGACTTTATTGAAATTACAATAAAATAGATAAATTACTAGTCTAGTCTCTACTCGTCGTCGGAGGTTGTCTCCGTCCAAAGGTCATCCCACCGAGGGTCGTTTTCGGTCCAAGTTGTATTCGAGTTCTCGAGCTCGAAGGCGGCGACGGCCCGACGGTGGCGCCTGTTGGACCTTCGTTGTGCCCTAAGGTTAGCAAAGAACGCGTCTGGGGACCGCGCCCTCCACCGGCGCATCAACCGCTCGTCGCGCTCGGCGATGGCGATCCTCGCGCCGCACCCGGCGATGCCGGCGACGGTCCTCGTCGGTGACGAGGCACGGCGGTGGCGCGAGGAACTCCGCCTCCTCTAGCGATTCAACATCCGGGAAGTTCATGTCGTGCCCCGGCCGCCGAGCGCCATGCCGCCGCGTCGTAAGCGCGCGCCGCCTCTTCCGGCGTGTTGTACGTGCCGAGGGTGAGGCGGAAGCCACCGGCGCGTATCTCGGCGGTGAACCTACCGCTCGGACGCACTCGAACGCCACGGAAACCGGACACCCCTCGACGACATGGAGTCATCCCGGAGATGAATGAGCGGAGGCGGTGGCGACGTGTGGTTGCGCCCGCACTCGTCGCTCTATATAGCGCACGCGGGGCATGGCACGTGTCGGGCCGGTGGCTACACGTCGCACGCCGGCGTCGGCGGGGCGAGGCACGTGTCAGCGGTGGCTACACGTCGCACGCCGGCGTCGGCGGGGCGAGGCACGTGGAAGCGGTGGCGACACGTGGCACGGGGACGCGACACGAGTGGCACGGCGGCGGTGCACATGGGTGAAACATACACGACTATCCGTTTTATATGATGCGAGATGCAAATAGTTATATGGATGTCATATTCATGTTCATTGGATTTTTCTGATCAATTTTCATATATAAAACTTTTCTTTTTGAGTTACCATTTAAAAGTTATTGAAATAATAGTTTTTATTAAAAAAAAACAGAAAAACAAAAAACAGAAAAAAACAGAAAAACAAAAACGGTGCTGCAGGCCTGATCCGCGTCCAACGGCTCCAGGCCGTTGGATTCAAACGGCCGGAGCCGTTGGATGCGCTCACGCGGATCGGCCGCCTCCCCTCCCACCCCTTTTGTCGCGGGTTGAGCCACGGCCCGCGATAAAGGACCCCTTGTCGCGGGTGGTGGCACGACCCGCGATAAAAGGGGGCCTTTTATCACGGGTCGTGCCACCACCGCGACAAAAGGGGTTAGGTATAAATACCTAACCCCGCGGGCGGAGCCCCCACCCGCGACACCCGGAGGCCATTCCTTAGCAAAAAACGCGCCGTCAGGCTGCCGAAATCCACCGCCGCCGCCGGCCATCTTCGCGCCGCCGTCGCGCGCCTCCCTCTGCCGCGCCGCCGTCGATCTCTCTCGCCGCGCCGTCGCCGCCGCCGGCCTCCTCGAGCTGCCGCGCGACGTTTCCTCCGCCGCGCGCCGCCGGCCGATCTCTCCGCCGCGCGCCCCGCCGCCGCCCAGTGCCCGTGCCGGCCCCGCCGCCGCGCCGCCGCGCGCACGCCCCTCCGCTGGGTAGTCGCACGTCTGCGCACTGCGCCCCGGCCGGCCTTTTTTTTTTTCTTAGTTAGATAATTAGTTAGATAATTTTGTATGTTAGTTTAAATTTTGTTGTATATAGACATTTTGTTGTAATTAGTTAGTTAGTTTAGTTAGATAATTAGTATATAATTAGTTAGTTTATTTTTGTAAGTATTTTGTTGTAATTAGTTAGTTTATTTTTGTTGTAATTAGTTAGTTCAAATTTGTAGTTTACATTTTGTTAGTATTTTGTTGTAATTAGTTAGTTTATTTTTGTTAAATGTAATTAGTTAGTTCAAATTTGTAGTTTAAATTTTGTTGTAACCGCCGACACCCCTCTCGCAAACACACCCCTCTCGCAAACACCCGCGAGACCCCTCTCGCAAACAACTGACGTCGACTCCCTCCCCCCTCGCAAAAACCCGTCGCCGACACCCTCCCCCTCTCGCAAACACGCGCCCTCTCCCGCTCGCAAACACGCGCCGACACCCCTCTCCCTCTCGCAAACACGCGCCGCCGACACCCTCTCCCTCTCGCAAACACGCGCACTCTCCCTCTCGCAAACACGCGCCCTCTCCCTCTCGCAAACACGCACCGACACCCCTCTCCCTCTCGCAAACACGCGCCGCCGACACCCTCTCCCTCTCGCAAACACGCGCACTCTCCCTCTCGCAAACACGCGCCGACACCCCTCTCCCTCTCGCAAACACGCGCCGCCGAGACCCTCTCCCTCTCGCAAACACGCGTCGCCGACACCCCTCTCCCTCTCGCAAACACGTGTCGCCGATTAGGGTTAGGGTTTGGTTTGTGTTTGATTAGGGTTAGGGTTTGGTTTGTGTTTGAACATTTACTTATCGATTTAATTCTTTTGCGTAAACAATGGATCAATTCGAACGGGACTTGGAACAGAAGACATATTCGCGGACATAATCCGCGATGGTACGTAAGCCGACCGAGCCGACTCCGGTGATGGAGAAGCCCGCGGCTCCGGTGATGGAGAAGCCGACGGCTCCGGTCATGGAGAAGCCGACGGCTCCGGTGATGGAGAAGCCGACGGAGCCGGTGACGGAGAAGCCGACGGCTCCGGTCATGACGAGGTATTAATGGAATTCTATATGTACATATGTATTGAGGCATTAGTATAGAGGCATTAATGCAATTCTATATGTATTCTCTTAGGCCTCCAAAGATAAGATAGAGAAACGAGGCCCGGCAAAGAAGTTGAGCAAAAAAGACCACTTCACAATTGAAGCTATATCACCGGAAGGCCAACCGGTGGTACCCGCGAGTGTCGGAGTGACATTCAAAAATCAGTGCGGAGTTGTGGTTAGAGATCGTATCCCGATCACCGTCGGAGAATGGAACAAGACCAAGAATGTGACCGAAAATCAGGTTGCCGATAGGTACAAAGACACACTTTTCAGCCGACCTCATGGCACATTTCACTTTGCCGCATTTGGGATCGGAGTCTGAGAATGCTAAGCAGCGGGCGCTAGTGAAGAAATGGGCTCTTAAAAAGATGGGGGAACTTTTCCGGGCGTATAAGAACAGGTTATGGAAAAATTATAAGAAAGAAAAGAAGCCTCCATTATTCGAGAACTACCTAGCGAAGCAGGAGCATAACTGGGAAGAATTTGTGAGGTACAAAGAATCGAGGAGGCTGTGAACCCGTCAACGAAAAACAAGAAGAATGCAAGCGAAAAGAAATATCACCATCATACGGGGCGAGGGGGCTACGGAGGGGCCATGCCTAAGTGGGATGCACAAGAGGCTGAGATGGAGCTGAAGGGGATCACCTGCAACCCACGCGAGAAGGATGGGACACTAGGGCTCGAAATTGGTTCCTCGCGCATGGCTGTGAGTATGACATGAAGACAGGGAACATTGTTGAAAGTGACACCAGTGGTTAGGGTACCCAGGCAAAAATGGATTGAAGTGACGGCAGATATAAAGGCGGGAAAACTTAAGTTTGCTCCCGATAGAGAGAAAGATTTGCCGACGCTTGTCCTCGGTAATCCCGAGAAGGGAGGACGAACAAGAGGCTTCGGCCCTAGTGTTCCATGGTCGCTTGGGTTTCCGGCCGACGCGGAGACTTATAGAAGCCGAGCGAGAGCTAAACAACGCCAGCTGGAGGTGCAGAATGACCCAGATGGCCGAGTTCCAACGCCGACTTGACCAGCAGCAATGCGGGAGCTTCAGCAGCAGCAGCGGGAGATAAATGAACTAAAAGGACAGCGCCGCTAGATAATACCGCCGACATATCTCAGCGACGAGACAGCAGCATGTGGCCGACTCGGAGGCCCCTTCTACACGGATGATGATAGATGCCGGTCCCGGCGACCCCTTGGATGGAATCAAGGAGCAAACACCTTGTGATCTCCATGAGGTGTTCAGGAAGGTTTCGTTAAGGTGGCGGTCGGCTATGTCTTACCGGCATTTGGACCTCGAAGGTGAGCCGGCAACATGGCATGGCAATCCGATTCCAGCCGGCTATGCTCGTGTCGGGGTGGATTCGGCTTGTCCCGTCGTGGGGGACATTGGAGCTCGATATCCCCGGAGGTGATGGGGGCTTACACTCGTGAGAGGTGCCGGGAGAAGTCATTCTCTGGGAAAAGAAGAACATCAAGCTGCCAGGCTGGGTAGCCCCTAGTACCAGTCGTCCGAGCAGGTCACCATCACCTCCTCCAGATGATCGCAGGCCACCATCACCTCCTCGTACTGATCACATGTCGCCACCATCACCCCATGGGTACGACGTCGACCACGACATCGGTAGTCCATCTCCATCTCCAGCGCCGCCGCCTCCGCCCAAAAGACTCGGAATGCACCCAGCCGGAAGCGTTTCAAGAGTCATGTCCGCAAGAGGTCGCCCTTCCCAAAAGTACCAAAGGTTCCTCCCCCCCGTCCTTACGATCGTACCCCGGAGGAAAATGATGCCATTGTTAAGAAAATCAATTATGATTTTTTTCATAAGCCAAAACCTCCTCGCGCCGTAGCCATACACAGAGAAGCAAATAGCATATGCTACTAGTTTTCCGAACACACCATCGCAAGTATGACTTACACGAGAAGAAGGATGACTATACACGCACTCTTGCGAAGGTAATTGACACAAAGAAGGCTGAAAAGGCTAAGGAGAAGGACATTGCTGGCACGAGCAAATCATCGGCTAGAAGTGCAACCGAGAATAAGTCAACTTCAACAAGTGCACCCCTCAAGGCCAAGCAAACGACAAAAGGCAAAAAGAGAAAGGAAGTTCCCCTCCTCGGTGCTCAGCCCAAACAATCGATCCCACCACTCAAAGTGCTTAATGTTCCCAAGCTGTACCGGAACAGGGTGGTTTCGATATGGAAGAAGCTGCAAAGCTAGCGGCTGCCTGTGACGTTACCGTGGAGGAATTGCTGTCTGCAGCAGATGCTGCACTACCCACTGCTGATATAGCTCCTAAATTTGTCTACGGGGCCGACTTGGTCAGCACAGAGCAGCTGCTTAAACTGCCAACACATATGCGGAATTTGCATCAGTGGTACCTTGATGCATGCAAGGAGAACATAAGGTTCATCGTGGCGAGTATACCATGGGAATATTACTACCGAAAGGAGGAGATCCATATTGAGATGAATGAACTCTGGCAGTTATTCAATCTAGATGCCCTCGACAAATCTCTCATGAGTTGCTATTGCTTGTAAGTTGTTAACTACATATAAGTTCATTTTCATTCAGTTCATGTTCGTTTTCATTGCATATATATACTCATTATATCTTATGTGTTCTCTTATGCGATCGAAGATCAGTGAATGCAAAAGTAATAATATTATCAATATTGGGTTTGTTGACCCGGATAAAGTACATGTTCAAACGGTAAAGTTTAATGCCCAAGAAGCGGGGGAAACCTACTAAGGTTTTTGGGGGAGCAATATTTCGTGATTCAATATTGTTTCCTTACAACTACGAGTGAGAGTCTTAATGATCTTTATGCACATTCAATTTTTCTTACTCGATGTTAAGTGTAATTCCCGACGTATATGCATAACATGTGCAGCTTCCACTCTGGATTCTACTAGACATTCAACCTGATAAGGGAATAGTTGAGGTAAAAGACCCACTGAGTAGAGGCGTGGACGGGTTCCGGGACTTGCAGAAGTTGCTCCAAGTGTAATTTCCTTCATCGCCGCGCTTTATCATTCGTGAGATATCAATTAATTATCCACTCATTCAATCATTCTTTTGCACTGGCAGGGCTTGGACCGCTTTCAAGAGACATCGTAAGAACGAAACCTGGGCGAGAGAAGCTAACATTTACTCCGTACCGTGCCCCCAGCAGCCACAAGGGACGAATCTATGTGGATACTACGTTTGCAGAGTCCATTCGCATGTTAACCACCGAGAAGCAGTAACAATAATAAATTCAACGTAAGCAATAACATTCACAACTTTATTTATTATCATCAATATTTCGTTATCAAGACTGATATAGTCATACTCATCTCATTTTCGTATATAGGTCGACTTCATGCGGGACGAGACTCCAACCAAAGGAACACGCACTAGGAATCGCGGAGGAACTGGCGGGACTTTTGATTAAAGATGTACTAAACAACAAAGGCTTGTTTAGTCCAAATAGATGCTCTACCTCCAAATAGACGGTCGTTAGTACCGCTTGTCGATCGTGAGCTAAATGTATATATATATGTAAGGGCTACATGTAAAGAGGAATCGACTTTTGCTTCCAACATTTGTTTGATCGATCTATATATATATATATATATATATTGAATGAACGTGTACAATTTCTAGTAGCGTACAAATATATGCAACTTTTATTTTCGAAAGAAAAAAATGATATAACAAGGCGGTCGGTGGCGGGGGGGGGGAGGGGTGCTGCACCCTCAAACCCTAAAGCAACGGCGTTGTGCGTGCGCCACGTATAGGGCCTTTTGTCGCGGGTGGTAACACCGCCCGCGACAAAAGGGCCTGTGCCGTGCGCGCCGCGCAGCTGCCACGTGGTGGACCTTATGTCGCGGGTCGTAAGCGACCCGCGACAAAAGGTGGACCTTTTGTCGCGCCTCTGTTGTCGCGGCTAGCCGCCCGCGACAAAAGGCCCTAACCACCCGGAACAAAAGGCCTGTTGTCTACTAGTGTCCCGACCTTGGCGGCTTTCTGTCGACGCCAACCCTAGCGACTGACGCAACGGGCCGGGGGCCGTCGCCGGCGATTGGACATGGAACAACCAAGACGACGACCTGGTCTTCTCCATCAATCCAAATATATATTATTCTGATGTTGTTACAGTGTAAGTGTACTACTCTACACAAAGCAAGAATTCAGGAAGTGGATAGCTGAGGACGGTAGCCGCGGTGCTTCTAAACTGGGAACGGAGAGGCGACGAATGGGTGACGAGCATACTGTATTATGGTCTATGGAGGTCAAACTCGATGGAGCTAAGAATGAATGCAATATTTCACCAAAAAAAAAAAATTCCACGTAGCTAAATGGTGGGGTAACGGTCGTTTGGCCATGTCATCATTGTGGGACCATGACGGCTAAAAACCCTATCAGTCGATGATTTGCGTGATTTGTTGTTGGTTTTCGGTACTGAACTGAAAAAATTATCAAAAATGGTACCGACCTATAATCTTGGAACCCAAATGTGGTAGTTTCTTGTAATTTACTCTTTTCTTGGCAACACACCCAGATATTTTGGCCGCTGACATTTTGTATCACTTTCACTGTTTGTCTTGGCAGAGGCTGGCACCATCTTCGCGCCTTTGATCTACGAGTACTGGTGTGCGTGTGCGCCATGTCAGCCCGATCAGCGATTGTGCCAGCGCAAAGCCGGGAATGTGGGCCGCTCTCGTTCTCATGGCCGCATGGGGCTCTCTTGCCTACGGCTAACACGTGAAACTCAACCTGTGCCGCGAATGTGCCGCCGTCGCACTTGAAGTTCATGCTACAAGGAGGAATTTATCTCGAGGTAAAGTTTGTTATATTATGATTCAAATTCAATAAGCACGGGGGCTTGCCCCCCCCACAGTCACACGTACGGATCTGATCCGGTACTAGGTAGAGTGACGTGAAACTCCTCCACCCTAAACCTCCTTCCCAATTTAAGATGCATATTAGATTTAATCAAAGTAAAACTTTATAAAGTTAGTCCCACTGTATATGAAAATATATTAAATTTTATAATACTAAATGCATATACTATGAAAATATATTTCAGGATGATTTTAGTAACATTCATATAATGTTGTAGATATTACAATAAATTCCTATATATTTAATCAAAATTTACAAAATTTAACTTAGACCAAAACTAATATATATGCATCCTAATTTGGGAGAGAGGGAGTACTAGGAGTATCATGTTTGTAGTAGTATGGATTTCTTTGACTGTTGTTTGGTTCTTGAGATGCTGTCGGAGATTATCTGGGAATAAAATAGCACGTCTTCATTTCGTTGGTTCAGGTTGTGTGTCATAACTATTCCTTTGAAGGCATTTCTCCCGTCAGTCGTCACCCCATCTTCCTTTTCATTTAGGTTTATGTTTATGCTAGATTTCAGATTTCTGCGGTACTCCACGCATAACATGTACCATGAGAGACTTCCTTTTTCAAATGGGAAAGGAAAAAAGGTTTGCAAAATATGATAAACTTTCCGAAAAAATAAAACAAGCAGGCCATCTTTTTTCACAGTGAAAAAGTTTAAGAATTATTTTCAATTTTCAACAAACTTTTCATCGTGTGTATATAACTCGATCATAACAGCAGAAATACACTTTTGATCCCGTGTGCATATGCTCATGCCACTCGAAATGGCATTTTAAAGAGTTTTAAAAAATCGAAGAAAAATCTTGTGCATATGTGTCGACATTTTGGGTGCAAGCCAATTTTTGTAGAAAACCGACATTTTTTTATGTCTTGTGTAAAAAAGATAAAGAAATATCTCAGTAATAGTTATTTTTTAGCACTGAATTTTGTTTTTTTACACACGACACAAAAAATGATATGTGAAAATACTTTGCGAGCATATAGAACGTTGAGATGAACGTCCGGCATTTGTTGCCAATTTTTTTGACATTTTAAAATGCGTTTAAATCTCATTTAAAAAAAACAGGAGCATCTACTCCCTATCCCTGGTGCAAAAACGCCATAACTTGATCATAACAGGTCCAACTTAACTAGCATACTAAGATCGGCTTCTCGCTCGGTAAAACAAAACATATACTACTCGCTGCCAAACAAATAGTAATGAGAGTGCAGCTAACTAAAAAAATTAGACTGCGTGCATGGTACAGAGGCACCATTAATTAGAGCGTCATGCATTATCTACAAGAACATATCTATGGACATCTCTCCATATGGATTCCCGCCCGTAAGCTGTTCATACAGAAAAGCGACGAAAACAGCGGACACGAAGAGCCCCAGCATAAGCAAGGGATACCCGACGAGGAAGGGCAGCGAAGGGTACAAGCCTACGCACACAAGCGTCACCGCCACGCAGCCCAGAAGGCAAATCGCCGCCCACCTGCTACACTCTTCGGGCTCCGCCCTCGCCACCACCAGCTGCTCCTCCTGGCCGGCCATTGTACGCCGCCAGGCCTCCGATCAATCTAATCTACTCGTACGAAACTTGAGGTTTGGTCTGCCGCTGGTCTCGTACGAAACTGAAGATCGATGCATATACCTACGTGGAGCTTGTATATTTGTTTGTTTGGGATCGGTCGGATCGTCTCCGACACCACGTACCTTGGCCGTAATCAATCGGTACTGGATCCAACTTCTCACAGTGAAACAGAACTCGATCAGTACTGGATCAAATCCATGAGCAGGCAATTCAATATTAGCCCATATATCCACCATATCTCTCCGATCCATCTGGCCGTAGGCCCAACAAGCCCATCCAAACCACACAGATCGATCCATTTTTTTGCATAAAAAATATTTTTTTACCCTAAAAAAATAAATAAATTTTTTGATTTCTAAGTGCCAAAAGTCCTTTTTTGTATGTGAATCAAGTGCAGAGAATATGGTGCAAATTGGAACCGCTCCAACTTTTAGTCATATTTAGCCATGAACAACTCCTACCTTTACGGATTTCCAACAACCATTCTAGCTAGTTTCTCCATTTAAATAACTTTCCGCTGATTTCATAACAGTTGATTAAATTTTAACTACGGTTAAGTGGTAATTTTCTCTAATTTCTTTTTCCAAAGATCATTTGTACGTAGGCAGCTCGTCACTACATTGGAGATACAACGAGAGTTTTAGTAAGATTCAACACCTTGGTACGAATGGTCGTGCTGACAATTCTGATCAAATTTCGAAAAACTATATCAGAAAGTAAAAAAAAAACCCTCTTGAACATTGACTGATGAAGTTCAGAGTAAAACCATGGTGGAGGCTGTCCAAGCTTCTAGAAGGATAGAGCAGAGAAGTTCAAAAACATCAAGATTAGCGCTTTGGAGGGGTCCAGGGCTCAGTGAGACCGAGCTGGTGGGTGGTGGAGAATGCTTTGGTGGGGTGGAAGACTTTTTCCAACAACTATGGCATATTCCATGGCATCCACCAGCCCTTCCTCCCCGCAAGGCCAGTATAAAAAAGGGTGCCTCCTCTTTTAGGGTTCCTCTTTTGGCCTTGTGGGTGGCGGCGGAGGAGTTCTCCGGAGAGAACCATCTTGGAGTGGAGCTCTGTTCTATAGATACTATAGCAGATATGGCTGGTCGAGGAGGATACAAAGGGAGAGGTAGAGGTGGAGGAGGGAACAACCAAGAACAATGGCAACAGCAGCCAGGGCAGATGCAACCTGCCTTTCAGCAGCAACAGCAGATGCCCATGGAGTTCCCCCAGCCTGGTGCTTATGGGTATCCTCAGCAGCCTTTTGGGTTTGCTCCAGGCCCCATGCCTCCTCCTTGGGCTTTCAATGGTGCATACCAGCAGTACCCTCCCAATACTGGCTTTGGTATGCAATCTAATCAGTGGCTTCTCAACAACCTGGTTTTCAGCAGCAGCCTCAGCAACTCCCAGTTCAGCAGCAGCAGGAGCAGTAGCAGCCTGCCCCTGGTGGAGATATGTTGGGCAAGACAAAGAGTACAACCAGAGGGAAGAAGAAGCTTGGGTCTACCCAGCAGAATTCTCCTTCTGCTGTCTCCTCCAATGCTTTACAGATGAGTTACACTAACACCATTTGTATGTCTTTGTGGAGAGCCAGGCCACCACCAAGCTGCTTGTGGTAGGACCCCTATGTGCTTCATCTGCAAAGCAACTTCTCACCTGGTAGATGAATGCCCTGTCAGGAAAAGGCCACACCAGCTAGCTAAGTATGTAGGAAGTGGTGCTCCAGGCTTGGGTTTTTATCACATTGAGATGCCTGAGACTGTGATCAATCCAGTTGGGTCCACCAGGAACTGTGGCATTGTGATAATTGAAGGAGGTGAGGTTAATAAGGAAGAGTTGTATGCTGAGTTTGGTCAAATATATAAAACCAACTGGCCATGGCAAATCAGAGATCTTGGGCAGTCAGATGTGTACCTGGTGAAGTTCCCACCCCACCTTAAGGTAGAAGAGGTTATTGGCTACCCCAGATTTGGCCTAAAGAAGAAAGGAACCTGGGTCAATGTGGAAGCTTGGAATGATGACCCAGAACCTGTGGAAGTGCTCAAAGAAACCTGGATCAAGGTGACTGGGCTGCAAACAAAGTGGTGTGAATGGACTAGTCTTGATCAAGCTGTTTCTGTTTGTGGCTTGTTGCCAGAAGTTGATTGGCTCAGTGTGTTTAGGAACAATGCTCAAGAAGTCAGGGTGAAGGTCCACTGCAGGGATCCCTCTAAACTACCCCCTGGGAGGTTGTTTGGGTATCATGGGAACCTTTTTCACCTAGGATTTACTTTAGAGAGTGTTATTCCCATCAATGAAGATAATGATGACCTGCTTGGAGAAGAGCTTGAGGATCAGGGCAAGAGAGATGCTGAAGGAAATAATCAGGGTGGACGAGATAATGGGGGTGGCTCTGGTGCTACTGCAAGACCTCAATCTTTCTCCCTTGGGAATATCAATCAAGCCTCTACCAATGATCAATATTCCCAGAAAGACCAAGTGATGGAAGCTCCCCTTGGAGAGAATTGTGCTCCTCCAGAGACAAGTGCTGCTGATGTTTACCAGATGTTAATCCAGAGAGGTCTAGTTGATCAAGAGGGTGCTTTTGTGTGGGACAAGACACCAGTCTCTAGGGCTGCAAGTGAAGAGGTGAAGAAATTTTGGTACAGTGAGAAAATGCTTAAGGATAACCTGATCAATCAGTTTGAAGAGATTGCCCCAGAGGATGATGCTCAGGAATTGGAGCTGCCTGATGATATCATGCCAGAGGTGGAGATTCCCTTCTTATCTACTGATCAAGTGTCTGATGAGAAGCCAGCAAAGAGAAGATCCAAGTGGGGGCATGTGCAACCTGTTAGGCAGAGCAACAGGATTGACAGATCCAAGAACATCATGGAGAAGGCACATGAGATGAAGAAAATGAACAACCTGGAGATTCCCAGAATGAAAGGTATAATGACTAACAATCCTTTTAATGTTTTGCATGTTGATGAATTAGATAATGCTGCCAAAACAGTTGGTATCAATTTAGATGTAGATATGGATAGTCTACATTCTGCTTGTTCCTCCCCTAGAGCTGCTTCCTTGTCTGATAAGGACCAGCAAGAGGACCTTGCTGAAGAATGGATAGATGTTATTAGGAAATCTCGGGGCAAGCACCCCAAGAAGTTTTATCCATGATATGTGCTTTTTGGAATAGTAGGGGTATTCCTGCCCCTGGTAGGAAGTTTTTCATTAATGATAACTTAGTGCCTTTGAACTTAGATTACATTGGCTTTCAAGAAACGAAAAAGGAGAATTCACTAACTCCTTTCTAAAAACTCTACTAGGAAATAGGAATTTTGTCTGGAATTTTCTACCTGCAGTAGGCTCTGCTGGGGGTATCCTGGTAGGCATTAATGTTGATCTCTTAGAGGTTCTAGCCTGGGAGATCAAAACTTTCTCTGTGAGTGTTGTAGTTAAAAATAGGAGGAATGACTTTATTTGTAGAATTACTACTGTTTACGGCTCTACCTATGAGGAAAGGAAACAGGAGTTCATTTCTGAACTTCATGAACTTTTTCTTAACTGGGAAGGGCCTATGCTGATAGGTGGTGATTTTAATCTGGTTAGATTTATTGAAGATAAGAATAATGGTAATATAGATTTCAGGTGGGCTGATAAGTTTAATGCCTGGGTAGAGATGTGGGCTCTTATGGAAATAGGGGTCTTTGTTAGGAGCTATACTTGGGGGAATAATCAAGAAAATCCTGTTATGTGTAAGCTAGACAGGATTTTCTGCTCTACTTCTTTTGATAGTTGCTTTCCTTTAGCTAGTGCTAAAGTGTTGTCTAGATCAGGTAGTGATCATACCCCTCTTGTTTGGGACTCTGGTGACGACAGAGTTCCAAGAAAAGGGAGTTTTAAACTTGAAAAGTGGTGGTTAGCAATCCCTGATTTTACTGATTTGGTGAAAAGGGCTTGGAGCTTAGAGGTTGATAATATTAATGTAGTTGATGTCTGGCAACAAAAGCTTAGATTATTTAGGAGATTAGCTAAAGGGTGGAGTAGCAATTATGAGGCTGCAGCTAGAAAACAGAAGAAAGAGTTAATGAAAGAATATGATGTTCTTGATATTAAATCTGAAACATGTGTCCTTTCTCAGACTGAGAGAGAGAGAGATGGGATTTCATCCTTAGAGAGTTGAACTCCTTTTGGATCCTTGAGGAAACTAAAGCTAGGCAGAGATCTAGAGATAGGAATATAATAGAGGGAGATAGGAACACATCATATTTTCATGCTGTGGCCAATCAGAGAAGGAGGAAAAAATGTATCCAGATCTTAGATGGTCCTGATGGACTTGTGACTGAGAGTAAGGATATGCTCAAAGTAGCTACTGATTTTTATAAAGATTTGTTTAAAAAGGAAAATAGACCTGCTATTAGACTCCAAGATACTTTCTTCTCTGAGAATGAAAAGGTATCTTTGGATGAGAATATTATGTTAGGAAGTTCCTTTACTGAGGAAGAGGTCAAAATTGCAGTTTTTGGGTCTTATGCAGATGGTGCACCTGGACCTGATGGCATTCCCTTTATGTTCTATCAAAAGTTTTGGGAAGTGATCAAAAATGACCTGATTAATATGTTTAATGCTTGGTTTGTTGATGATCTAGATTTATATAGATTGAACTTTGCCATGATTACTCTTATTCCTAAGGAAAATGAGGCTAGATCCATGAAAAAGTTTAGACCTATTAGCCTTCTGAACTGCTCCTTTAAGATTTTTACCAAGGTATTGACTAATAGATTGGCTAAAATCATTGATAGGCTAATTTCTTACCATCAATCGGCCTTCATTAGAGGGAGGTTTATTTTAGAAAGTGTTGTTACTGCACATGAAGTAATTCATGAAGTTCATAAGAATAAGGATAAAAGTTTAGTTTTAAAAGTTGACCATGAGAAGGCATATGACAAGGTTAATCTAGATTTCCTGTATGAGGTTTTGGAACTCAGAGGCTTCAATCCTACTTTTATTAGGTTTATTAGACAGATTACTCAAGGGTTGTCTGTTGGGGTAAAAGTAAACGATATTGAGGGAGATTTTTTCTTGACTGGCAAAGGCTTAAGACAGGGGGACCCCATTGCCCCTCTCTTATTCAATTGTATTGTTGATGTTTTCTCTAGGATGTTAGTTAAAGGAACAGAAGGTGGTTTGATTAGTGGGCTCTGTCCCAATTTCTTACCTGGAGGGATTGTTAGTCTCCAATATGCTGACGATACTCTTTTGTTCCTTAAAAATGATCCCAGGGTTGCTCTAAACTTACGATGAATTCTTACTTGTTTTGAGCAAATTTCTGGTATGAGAATTAATTTTCACAAAAGTGAACTTATTCCCATTAACATGGATACTAATGAAACTCAACCTTTCTTGGATATTTTTCAATGTGTCATGGGAGGTTTTCCTGTTAAATACCTAGGTATTCCTCTGCATTATGATAGGCTAAGGCGAGAGGATCTGCAACCTCTTATTGAGAATATTCTCAAGAGAATTACTGGCTGGAGGGGAAAACTTTTATCCTCTGCGGCCAAAAGAATTCTCATCCAATCCTGTTTAGCTAGTATTCCCATCTATCTTCTTTCCTTCTTTAAATTTCCGAAGTGGGCTTTGCATCTGATTGACACACAGATGGCCAACTTTTTGTGGAATGATGAAGAAGGCAATCATAAAATTCATTTAGCCAATTGGCCTTCCATTTGTATGAAAAAAGATTTTGGAGGGTTAGGCATTCCAAACCTCCAAGATTTAAACATTTGTTTGATAGGATCTTGGATTAAGAGATACATCCAGAGTGAAGGAGCTCTGTGGAAAAAAGTTCTAGATGCTAAATATAACACTAAAAACCCAAACATTCTGTCCTACCATGACATTCAGCCTTCCACTTTTTGGAAGGGTGTTATGTGGGCAGCTAAAGCAGTGAAGTTTGGATATAAATGGCATGTTGGAAATGGCAAATCCATAAAATTCTGGGAGGACATTTGGATTGGCAATTCCCCTTTGGCCACTCAATTCTGGGATCTATATTTTGTTTCTAATCAACAGAACAAAACTATTTTTGAGATTTGGGATGGCCAGGAGATTAGAGGTACCTTCAGAAGGACTTTCAATGATGATATGATGGTTCAATGGTTTGAGTTGGTAGAGATTGCCAAAACTATCTCTTTCTCTCTGGATGAGGATCAACTGATCTGGCAGTACACCTCATCTGGGGTTTATTCATCTAGTTCTTTGTATGCTATCATTAATTTTAGGGGTGTTACTCCAGTCTATTTACCTAATGTTTGGAAGCTGAAAATCCCTCCTAAGATCCAAATTTTCCTGTGGTTGTTTTCTCAGAATAAGATCATGACTAGGGATAATCTGAGAGCTAGAGGTATTCCCAAACCCATGAATTGTGAGATGTGTTCTGAATTTGAGTCAGTTCATCATCTTATGTTTGAGTGTATAGTGGCTAAATCCATTTGGAGCTTGTTTGAAGAAATTTTTGAAGTGCATGTTACTAATTTTGAATCAGTTGCTTCAAATTGGCTTTGTAACAAAAAGTTCATGCATTTTAATGTAGCTTCTTCTGCTGTTCTGTGGGGTTTATGGCTTAATAGAAATAGCCTTGTGTTTAATAAAACTACTTGGATTAATGTGAAACAGGTGTGGCGAAGGGTGCTCTTCCTCCTTCGGGATTGGTTGAAACCTTTCAAAGAACTAGAATCTGGAAGAAACGGTCGATACATGGACCTGCTGCTAGCCAATTTAAGAGCTCCTCTCTGCCTCCTAGTGGGGTGAGATGTCCCTCCTTCGATTGGGTTTCTTCCTGGAGATCAAACTATGAAGGAAGAGCGACGCTGGCCTACCTCCTGGACAATCCTGGCGAATCCCACAAGATTCATGTGGTCACCTGATCACCTGTGTGGATTGTCGGTGGGTGAAGGCCCAAGTTGATGCCAGAGAAAGTCTTTGGTGAGCAAAGAGTGGGAGCGGTGCTATGATACGTCTCCGACGTATCGATAATTTCTTATGTTCCATGCCACATTATTGATGATATCTACATGTTTTATGCATACTTTATGTCATTATTATGCGTTTTCCGGAACTAACCTATTGACGAGATGCCGAAGGGCCGGTTCCTCGTTTTCTCGCTGTTTTTGGTTTCAGAAATCCTAGTAAGAAAATATTCTCGGAATTGGACGAAATCAACGCCCGTAGTCTTATAATTGGACGAAGCTTCCGGAACACCCGAGAGCCGCCGGAGGGAAGCCCCGGGGGCCCCACACGCCACCCTGGCGCGGCCGGAAGGGGGCCGCGCCCCCTAGTGTGTGGGCCCACCAGGCCCCCTCCGAGGCTGCCCTTCCGCCTACTTAAAGCCTCCGTCGCGAAAACCCTGACACGTTCGACGAAACCAGAGAAAACCTTCCAGAGCCGCCGCCATCGCGAAGCCAAGATCTGGGGGACAGGAGTCTCTGTTCCGGCACGCCGCCGGGACGGGGAAGTGCCCCCGGAAGGCTTCTCCATCAACACCACCGCCATCTCCATCAACGCTGCTGTCTCCCATGAGGAGGGAGTAGTTCTCCATCGAGGCTCGGGGCTGTACCGGTAGCTATGTGGTTAATCTCTCTCTTATGTGCTTCAATACAATAATCTCATGAGCTGCCTTACATGATTGAGATTCATATGATGATGCTTGTAATCTAGATGTCATTATGCTAGTCAAGTGGGTTTTACTTATGTGATCTCCGGAGACTCCTTGTCCCACGTGTGTAAAGGTGACGAGTGTGTGCACCGTGTGGGTCTCTTAGGCTATATTTCACAGAATACTTATTCGCTGTTATGAATGGCATAGTGAAGTGCTTATTTATATCTCTTTATGATTGCAATGTGTTTTGTATCACAATTTATCTGTGTGCTACTCTAGTGATGTTATTAAAGTAGTTTATTCCTCCTGCACGGTGTAATGGTGACAGTGTGTGCATCGTGTAGTACTTGGCGTAGGATATGATTGTGATCTCTTCTAGATTATGAAGTTAACTATTGCTATGATAGTATTGATGTGATCTATTCCTCCTCTCGTAGTGTGAAGGTGACAGTGTGCATGCTATGTTAGTACTTGGTTTGGTTATGTTGATCTGTTGTGCACTCTAAGGTTATTTAAACATGAACATCGAATATTGTGGAGCTTGTTAACTCCGGCATTGAGGGTTCGTGTAATCCTACACGATTAGTGGTGTTCATCATCCAACAAGAGAGTGTAGAGTCTAGCATCTATTTATTTATTCTCGTTATGTGATCAAAGTTGAGAGTGTCCACTAGTGAAAGTATGACCCCTAGGCCTTGTTCCTAAATATCGCTATCGCTGCTTGTTTACTCGTTTTACTCGCATCTCTACCGTCCACAATATTACCACCATCAACTCGCACGCCAGCAAGCACTTTTCCGGCGCCGTACTCATCGCTTATATTTATTCATACCACCTGTATTTCACTATCTCTTCGCCGAACTAGTGCACCTATTAGGTGTGTTGGGGACACAAGAGACTTCTTGCTTTGTGGTTGCAGGGTTGCATGAGAGGGATATCTTTGACCTCTTCCTCCCCGGAGTTCGATAAACCTTGGGTGATCCACTTAAGGGAAACTTCTGTCGCTGTTCTACAAACCTCTCGCTCTTGGAGGCCCAACACTGTCTACAAGAATAGAAGCACCCGTAGACATCAAGCACTTTTCTGGCGCCGTTGCCGGGGAGGAAAGGTAAAAGGCTCTCATACTCCGGTCTCAGGTAAAGTACTTTTCTGTTGCCGTTGTGTGTGTGCTCGAAGCTATTTCCTTTAGATCCTGCAATTGCATCTTTTTGTTTCTTGTTTACACTAGTTTGGCATAATGGACAACAATGAGCTTCTTATTCTATTTCCTGATTTAAGACATGGATGGTTTGATGCGAAAATTAAAAAACCTATGGAACATATTAGTATGAACGCTTTGAACACCATTGTTGCTAATGATATGGAAAATTCTAAGCTTGGGGAAGCTGGCTTTGATGAGCATGATATTTTTAGTCCCCCAAGCATTGAGGAGAAAATTTACTTTGATGATACTTTGCCTCCTATTTATGATGATTATAATGATATTGGTCTTTTAGTACCGCCTGTTATGGAGGATAAATTTGATTATGATTACAATATGCCTCCTATATTTGATGATGAGAATAATAATGATAGCTACTTTGTTGAATTTGCTCCCACTACAACTAATGAAATTGATTATGCTTATGTGGAGAGTAATAATTTTATGCATGAGACTCATGATAAGAATGCTTTATGTGATAGTTATATTGTTGAGTTTGCTCATGATGCCACTGGATATTATTATGAGAGAGGAAAATATGGTTGTAGAAATTTTCATGTTACTAAAATGCCTCTCTACATGCTGAATTTTTTGAAGCTACACTTGTTCTATCTTCCTATGCTTGTTACTTTTCTCTTCATGAACTTGTTTATTTACAAGATTCCTTTTCATAGGAAGCATGTTAGACTTAAATTTGTTTTTAATTTGCCTTTTGATGCTCTCTTTTGCTTCAACTACTATTTCTTGTGAGTGTATCATTAAAACTGCTGAGCCCATCTTAATGGCTATAAAGAAAGCACTTCTAGGGAGATAACCCATGTGTTTATTTTGCTACAGTACTTTTATTTTGTATTTGAGTCATGGAAGTTGTTACTACTGTAGCAACCTCTCCTTATCTTAATTTTGTTGCATTGTTGTGCCAAGTAAAGTCTTTGATAGTAAGGTTCATACTAGATTTGGATTACTGCACAGAAACAGATTTCTTGCTGTCACGAATCTGAGCCTAATTCTCTGTAGGTAACTCAGAAAATTATGCCAATTTACGTGAGTGATCCTCAGATATGTACACAACTTTCATTCAATTTGAGCATTTTCATTTGAGCAAGTCTGGTTCTACTTTAAAATTCGTCTTTACGGACTGTTCTGTTTTGACAGATTCTGCCTTTTATTTCGCATTGCTTCTTTCGCTGTGTTGGGTGGATTTCTTTGTTCCATTACCTTCCAGTAGCTTTGAGCAATGTCCAGAAGTGTTAAGAATGATTGTGTCACCTCTGAACATGTGAGTTTTTGATTATGCACTAACCCTCTAATGAGTTTGTTTCGAGTTTGGTGTGGAGGAAGTTTTCAAGGGTCAAGAGAGGAGGATGATATACTATGATCAAGAAGAGTGAAGAGTCTAAGCTTGGGGATGCCCCCATGGTTCACCCCTGCATATTTCAAGAAGACTCAAGCATCTAAGCTTGGGGATGCCCAAGGCATCCCCTTCTTCATCGACAAATTTATCAGGTTCCGCCCTTGAAACTATATTTTTATTCGGTCACATCTTATGTACTTTACTTGGAGCGTCTGTTTGTTTTTGTTTTTGTTTTTGTTTGAATAAATGCTTGTGTGGGAGAGAGACACGCTCCGCTGGTTCATATGAACACATGTGTTCTTAGCCTTTTAATGTTCATGGCGAAGGTTGAAACTGCTTCGTTAATTGTTATATGGTTGGAAACGGGAAATGCAACATGTAGTAATTGATAAAATGTCTTGGATAATTTGATACTTGGCAATTGTTGTGCTCATGTTTAAGCTCTTGCATCATATACTTTGCACCCATTAATGAAGAAATACATAGAGCTTGCTAAAATTTGGTTTGCATAATTGGTCTCTCTAAGGTCTAGATAATTTCTAGTAAAGAGTTTGAACAACAAGGAAGACGGTGTAGAGTCTTATAATGTTTACAATATGTCTTTTATGTGAGTTTTGCTGCACCGGTTCATCCTTGTGTTTGTTTCAAATAACCTTGCTAGCCTAAACTTGTATCGAGAGGGAATACTTCTCATGCATCCAAAATCCTTGAGCCAACCACTATGCCATTTGTGTCCACCATACCTACCTACTAAATGGTATTTCTCCGCCATTCCAAAGTAAATTGCTTGAGTGTTACCTTTAAAATTTCTATCCTTTACCTTTGCAATATATAGCTCATGGGACAAATAGCTTAAAAAATATTGTGGTATTGAATATGTACTTATGCACTTTATCTCTTATTAAGTTGCTTGTTGTGCGATAACCATGTTCCTGGGGACGCCATCAACTACTCTTCGTTGAATATCATGTGAGTTGCTATGCATGTCCGTCTTGTCTGAAGTAAGGGAGATTTACCACTAATTAAATGGTTAGAGCATGCATATTGTTAGAGAAGAACATTGGGCCGCTAATTAAAGCCATGAATCATGGTGGAAGTTTCAGTTTTGGACATATATCCTCAATCTCATATGAGAACATTAATTGTTGCTACATGCTTATGCATTAAAGAGGAGTCCATTATCTGTTGTCTATGTTGTCGCGGTATGGATGTCTAAGTTGAGAATAATCAAAAGCGAGAAATCCAAATGCGAGCTTTCTCCTTAGACCTTTGTACAGGCGGCATAGAGGTACCCCTTTGTGACACTTGGTTAAAACATGTGTATTGCAATGATAATCCTGGTAATCCGAGCTAATTAGGACAAGGTGCGGGCACTATTAGTATACTATGCATGAGGCTTGCAACTTGTAAGATATAATTTACATGATACATATATGCTTTATTACTACCGTTGACAAAATTGTTTCTTGTTTTCAAAACCAAAGCTCTAGCACAAATATAGCAATCAATGCTTCCCTCGTCGAAGGGCCATTCTTCTACTTTTATGTTGAGTCAGTTCACCTATTTCTCTCCATCTCAAGAAGCAAACACTTGTGTGAACTGTGCATTGATTCCTACATACTTGCATATTGCATTTGTTATATTACTCTATGTTGACAATTATCCATGAGATATACATGTTACAAGTTGAAAGCAACCGCTGAAACTTAATCTTCCTTTATGTTGCTTCAATACCTTTACTATGAATTTATTGCTTTATGAGTTAACTCTTATGCAAGACTTATTGATGCTTGTCTTGAAGTACTATTCATGAAAAGTCTTTGCTTTATGATTCAGTTGTTTACTCATGTCATTACCATTGTTTTGATCGCTGCATTCATTACATATGCTTACAATAGTATGATCAAGGTTATGATGGCATGTCACTCCAGAAATTATCTTTGTTATCGTTTACCGCTCGGGACGAGCAAGAACTAAGCTTGGGGATGTCGATACGTCTCCAACGTATCGATAATTTCTTATGTTCCATGCCACATTATTGATGATATCTACATGTTTTATGCATACTTTATGTCATTATTATGCGTTTTCCGGAACTAACCTATTGACGAGATGCCGAAGGGCCAGTTCCTGTTTTCTGCTGTTTTTGGTTTCAGAAATCCTAGTAAGGAAATATTCTCGGAATTGGACGAAATCAACACCCAGAGTCTTATAATTGGACGAAGCTTCCAGAACACCCGTCAATGCTGCTATCTCCCATGAGGAGGGAGTAGTTCTCCATCGAGGCTCGGGGCTGTACCGGTAGCTATGTGGTTAATCTCTCTCTTATGTGCTTCAATACAATAATCTCATGAGCTGCCTTACATGATTGAGATTCATATGATGATGCTTGTAATCTAGATGTCATTATGCTAGTCAAGTGGGTTTTACTTATGTGATCTCCGGAGACTCCTTGTCCCACGTGTGTAAAGGTGACGAGTGTGTGCACCGTGTGGGTCTCTTAGGCTATATTTCACGAATACTTATTCGACTGTTATGAATGGCATAGTGAAGTGCTTATTTATATCTCTTTATGATTGCAATGTGTTTTGTATCACAATTTATCTGTGTGCTACTCTAGTGATGTTATTAAAGTAGTTTATTCCTCCTGCACGGTGTAATGGTGATTGTGTGTGCATCGTGTAGTACTTGGCGTAGGCTATGATTGTGATCTCTTGTAGATTATGAAGTTAACTATTGCTATGATAGTATTGATGTGATCTATTCCTCCTCTCGTAGTGTGAAGGTGACGAGTAGTGCATGCTATGTTAGTACTTGGTTTGGTTATGTTGATCTGTTGTGCACTCTAAGGTTATTTAAACATGAACATCGAATATTGTGGAGCTTGTTAACTCCGGCATTGAGGGTTCGTGTAATCCTACACGCTTAGTGGTGTTCATCATCCAACAAGAGAGTGTAGAGTCTAGCATCTATTTATTTATTCCGTTATGTGATCAAAGTTGAGAGTGTCCACTAGTGAAAGTATGATCCCTAGGCCTTGTTCCTAAATATCGCTATCGCTGCTTGTTTCATCGTTTTCTCGCATCTCTACTGTTGTTGCGGTCGGAAACCCACCGGCGAGCGACGACGGGCAACACGAGTAGAGCCGGGAGGCTCCCGAGATCTGCGGCTGGCCCTGGTCCCTCCGAGCGACGGCCCGCAAAGACTCGGCCCGCACGTCCGATGCCGGTGCAGGGCGTGCCACCCGACCTATACCCGGTCGGGAAGGTGATGGATGTGCCTCGCTTAGTTTCCTGCATGGCATACACGTAAACATTAAATACGAGCCTCGATCGGCTCTCAGGTTATCCTGTGAATCGGCTCAAAGAGCCGATCCACCCATGATCCGTACGAGGTGTACGAATATATGGTGGTCCTGCTTGATCAATATAAAGCTAAAACGACCTACTACGATCTAGGGTTTTCACCACATAATCGGAACGTCCTACGCGTGATTGAGCCTGGCGGCCACGCACGGTGATCGTAAGCCGACCCTAGACAAGGCCTAAAAACCAACATGAAGTTGGTCCCCGGAACATCCTGTCTAGGGCTAGCAAATTACACCCTACGCGCCACTGGATCCTTCAACCCGTTTGTAAGGCCTAACTATGCAGATATTAAACTAATCCTTGAAGAACAAGGAGCAATCATAACGGATCGGATCTACTAAATAATGATCAGCGGAGTGCCGCCCTTACACCTAAGATAGGTGTAAGGGCGGCTAGACGTCTAAGGGTTGCACGGACGAAAGCATATGATACGATGAAACAATGCTAACCCTAACACGTCTACGATAACTACGTTGCTCGCCATCAACAAGGCTTCAGCACGAGCAACGCATGAACAGCGAATAAACTTGTACTGCCTAGATCGTAAGATGCGATCTTGGCAGCATGATGCTTACCCGGAAGAAACCCTCGAGACAAGGGAGTTGGCGATGCGCCTAGATTGGTTTGTGGTGAACTTGATTATTGTTTATTTCAGAAACCCTAGATACATATTTATAGTCCGTAGACTTTCTAACGTGGGAACAATTCCAACCGTGCACGAGTCAAACTCTATCTAACCGACACGTATCCTACTATATTACAGATACACGGGCAGACTAGCCCAAACTTTGTATACAAGGCCGATTCATGTATTTCTTCTATGCATATTCTTCAAGCCCATCTTTAATCGCGGCCCACCTCTGATCCGGTCAAATTCTGGTGATAACACATGCCCCCCTGGTTTTGGAAATGACAATTCCAAAATCACTCTGCTTTTTCTTCGTCGGGTCATGTCGTGGCAGAGCAGAACCGTTGCAGTATCCTTCATCATGATGCCTTGCCTCCTCCACTTCTTTGCAAGATTTGATAGCTTTAACATCACTTCCTCGGAAACCGTAATGGCATTAAATCTCCACCATACCCCCTTTATTTAACTGTGCCGAACAGTTTGCCACTTCATCCCCTTGCTCTGTCCTGGCCATCGGCACCTAAAAAACCCTCTTTCCCTGTAGCAATGTCTTCCTCTTCCTCCATCACATCAGGCCTCTCTTTCCAATCTTCTTCCTCGAGCGAGCAGGAGTGGAACTTTGACCACGTGCCAGATGGCCCACCCGAGGCACTCGTCGGATCAGATGGTGACTTACCTCTGACCGATGGGGAGGACGACCTCCAATTCCTCATCGAAGGGGAGCTGAAGAGCGAGAGCGAAGACGACCTTCACTCCTGGGCGAACTCCACCTCCTCCGACGAGGAGGAGGAAGAAGAAGAAGCGGAGGAAGAGGAGGAAGAGGAGGAGGATGATTCCTCCTCCTCCGCTGGGTATCCGCCGGCAAAGCGCTTCCGCGCTTGGGCGGACAGCGAGGACGATGATGATGACGAGGAAGAAGAGGCTTCGGCCGAGGGCTGGGGCAGCAGCGACGAGGAACTCTCCGGAAGCAGCGCCGACGGCAGCTACGATGCCGACGACGAGGCCAGCGAAGATTAGTAATGTAGGATTAGTAGTTCCTGAGCAATCGGCTCTTATTTTGTTCCTCCTTTCTTGAGCAATCGGCTCTTCATTGTAAAAAACCCCTCTTATTAATGAAGAAGACATTTCTCAGCCTACTTTGTCCCTTTTCCAATTTTGCCGATTGTTAAAGTAAGTCAACACATTAAGAGCCGATGGCAGTGCATCGGCCCTTGCCACAAAATGCGAGTAAGGCCACCTCTATTGTCCATCCAAATGGTAACCTCGGATGTCAATCGCACAGGTTCGCACCTGCAACGGACCCAATGGCAGCATCATCCAATGCTCATGCTATGGTCTCCGGCCTGAAGATGATCCTTAACCGCTTCCTTGCTGTCCGAACATAGTGCCTTGCTCTATCTTTTTGCAGCAAAAGAAACGGCTTTGACCCTGTAGATGATGACGGCTTCCCTTTCAGGATCCCTCCAGCAGCTCTGGTGGTCTTCTTCTGCAACAACTCACCGCCTTTGAAGAAGGTCATGATGCAAGGCCAGCCGACGACACCCCAATCGGCTTCCAAAAACAGAGCATCTACCAGACCAGCTGCCCCCCGAGCCTCAGTCAAGGCGAGAACAGCAGCGAGGACACACAGTTCAGTCGAAGGGCCTCGAACTCAGGCAATTCTGAAACAGCCACCATGAAGAGCCAGCTGGACTTGCCACCGTCGGTTTCCAAGAGAAGGTCAGCCACTCTGGTCCTAGCCATTCCTACGAGTGTAGCTAAGAAGGTGGCCAACTTGGCCAAGCCGACAGTAGATACACCAAAACCGATCACCTTTTCTTCCATTGAAAGCTGATGTTGTAGACGAAACACCAACGGCTTAATGAGCAAAAGGCTGCCTTGTACGCCACTATTGACACCTCCGACGACGATCGTCGGATCGGCGACCTTGCGCAAAGGGTTGGAGGTCCTCGAAGAGAAGGTCCGGGCAACAAAAATCAGCTCATTGTTCACTCCCTCAAGGAAACAGAAGGCCTCGAAGCTGAACTGAAGACCGACTTGGTTGAAACCCGCGTCTTGAACATGCAGCTGGTAGATCCTGTGTAATTTGTACTAAAGTCGATGGCTGTGCATCGGCTTTGTTCCTTAGCTCTAAAGTCGATGTCTGTGCGTCGGCTGTACATCGTGGAAATTTTTTTTTTACTGGCCGATTTTTCTATCGGCCCCCAATATTTCATCGCACATGTATCGCACATGTTCATCTGATTAGGTGCCCCCGAGCCGAATGCGCCGGTAACTGCGGATATCGGCTCACGTGGTTAGCCAAGGCACTGTATTTGAACGTCGGCTCCGTTAGTACCAGTGTTGACTTCTTCCAGCTCATCAGCCGACGTAAACCCGTTGCCCGTTAGATTGACGTTGAACACAGGCAGAACGTATGGTGAGGATACTTTTGGCCGATTGCTGGAATCGGCCTCCATGTTGATTGAATCGCTCAATGAAGGTTTTGCAATGTTCCTCCATAGATCTTTGGGGCCGATCCCAAGGAACGGCCTCGCCACGTTTGTCCATAGGTTTGTTCTTGCTATACAGTCAGGCCGGTGGATAAGACTAGCCTAACCCCGTCCTTCGTCACGTCGATGCGCTCGCAGTTGTCCAAATTGATGCCTGAGAGTGGCTCTTGGCCTGTTGTCTCCCAAACGTTCATGCCGGCCGTTGAAATCTCGGCTGAATCATCTGCGTGGACGACCTCTACTTCATCTCCATCCCACTGTATTAAGCATTGGTGCATCGTGGATGGAATGCAACAGTTGGCGTGGATCCAATCTCTCCCTAGCAGGGCAGCATAAGTGCTCTTGCTATCGACAATAAAGAACGTCGTAGGGATGGTTTTCCTCCCTACGGTCAGATCCACGTTCAGAACACCTTGTGCGTCAGATGCTTGGCCGTTGAAATCGCTCAGTGTCACATTGGTCTTGATCAGATCCGAGCTAGAGCGTCCCAACCGACGTAGCATGGAGTATGGCATAATGTTGATCGCCGCTCCGGTGTCCACCAACGATCTTGTTGACGGGCTGCCCATTGATATAGCCTCGCAAGTACGGGGCCTTCGGATGTGCGTAGCTTCTTTCTCGTGGCTTCTCAAAGATAACCGGCCGTGGGCCGCAGATCAAGTTGTGCCACGGGTGCTTCGTCTAATCCTGGAGCGCTAAACTCCGTCGGAAGGATGAACACCATGTTTGTGCCAGCCGATGTCTCATCATCGGCTTTCTTTGTCCGGGGCGCCACTCTTTCCTTTGTGGCCGACCTTCTTCGTCCAGGGTTCGCTGAATTTTCGCGGCCAGATCAGGCCGCGCCTTCCTTAACGTGTGCAGGTATAACCTTCCGGCTTCCTCCAAACCACGTAGTCGCTGAACCCTACGCTTTTGGGAACGGCTGAGTCCATCAGGGCACCACCTTGGCCGGTGGTACTTATCTTCTTCTTCTTTATCATCGTCCTCTAGTTCCTCGAGATCTTCTACCCGAGAGGACTCAGCGTGCTTGTTCCGAGGCGGGAGAGGCCCTAGACGTTTGAACACGGACACGTTAGCTGCATCCTTCTTCTTCTGTCTACATTCTGGGCAGTTGCCGATTGTAGGCAATCGGCTCATTCCTGAATCCCAGCGATGTACCGAAGAAGGGACAGTCCCCAGTGCCTATCCACGTCGTCTTGCTCTCTCGACTTTTCCTTGGCGTGGCGCTCATATCTCTCCTCGTCGCGATCATGCCGACGATGTCTCCTGGCGTCCCTAGCCAGACGATCTCTTTCGTCGTCGTTGTTGTATCGTCGGTGTTGGTCGTATTGACTCACATATTTGTTGAGGAGGTGATCAGAGAGAGGTCGCTGATATCGCACATTCCTCACTTCTCCTCTCGTGATGTAGCGCTTGCCATCGTGCGGAGCCGATCGCGTGGAACGGCTTCCTCTGTGTTCTTGCTATGAGAGCAGCTGCCTCGTCTCCGTCCTTACCGCAGTGGTGCCCGGGTCCTACCATGTTGATGTTGAACGAGAATCCTGGCCGGCACCCTCCGGGGTAAGTGCACTCCACCATGTTAACGGCGGGGAAGGGGTGTGTGTCGACCTTCATGGCGTACCGGCTGAAAATTAGACGCCCTTGTTCTATCGCCATTTGGACTGCTGCCGCCACACCCTGCGATCGTTGGTGGCATGGGTGAACGTGTTATGCCACTTGCAGTATGGCTTTCCGTTCAGCTCCTGCGCCGTGGGGATCTTGTGGCCTTCGGGTACCTTTAGCTGCTTCTCCTTAAGTAAGAGGTCGAAAATTTGCTCAGCCTTGGTGACGTCGAAGTCAAACCCTCTTGGAGGACCTTGTGGCTTAACCCACTTGCAGGACACGGGGCTTGCCCCCGATTCCATTCAGCCACTGCTACCTCTTGATCTCCCGCAGAGCCTTCATCTTCGTCTGCCTCAACCAGGACCACCGCACGCTTGAATTTATCCTGGTATACATCTGGGTGGCGCTTGTTCATATAATGACGACTTCCGCACCATGTGCGCCGGTGAAGGGTAGTCCGCTTGGGAGGCCACATCCTTGATCGGTGATGCGAGACCCACCACCGCCAACTCGACTGCTTCTTTTTCGGTCACACGAGCCGAATAGCATCGGTTCCTAACGGTCTCGAAGCGGCCGGATATATCTCGACACTTGTTTCTCCGCGCTTCGTCGTACTTGTGCTAGATCGGCAATGCCGGTCCTCGGAAGCCTCCGAGTGATACTCGCATGTGGAGCTGCTCCTCCAACCGCTTCCAAGTCCGGATTGAGTCCGGTGGCAGCGATGTGTACCACCCGAAAGCCGATCCTCGTGAGGGACTGTGCGAAGAACCTCACGCGCAGCTCATCCGATCGCCGAGATCGTGCCCAGCTGTGCCAAATATCGGCTCACATGCTCGATTGAGTGGGAACCATCCGATCCACTAAACTTGGAGAATTCAGGGAGCCGATATTTGGGTGGTAGTGGGATCAACTCGTACTCGTTGGGGTACGGCTTGGAATAGCCGATCGCTCCTCCTTTCGGCACCATGCCGAACTGGTCTCTCAAGATTGTACTGATCTGATCCACGGTGCTGGCTGTAGAGTCGAACTCTGAAGATTTGCCGGAGTGGCATACTTAGCCAGCCATGCTTGCTTCTCAAGCTCTGAGCCAACTGCAAGAGTTGGGCTCTGGAGGTTTATCGGGGTGGCATACTTAGCTAGCCACGTCTGCTTCTCAAGATCTGTTCCCGAAGTTCCTCCTGCTGTTCCAGAAGTCCCTGCTGTTGCAGTCTGGTTTGTGAGTGCCCAGTTACTGCAGTCTGGCACGTATGTGCACGTGTATCCGTGAGGGATCTCCTTAGGCGCCTCATGCAAGAACTGGTAATCACTAGGGTCACCACCGATCTTGTAGACGACGTATGCCGGTGAACTCGGCACTTCTGGTGCTGCCAACGCGAACAGCAGCGGTGGACGGGACTGGAGTGGCATCTCTCCTTGGTGAGTCCCTAGAGCTGGTCCTGACGGAGAGTACCGATGCCTCATGATTTCCTGGATCACCCGAAGAGCGACACGCTCCAAAGTGTTCACCGAGATCTCGTAGTGGCGGTGCAAACGAATGAGCTACCATGAAATTAATCTCCCGACGCAGAGACATGGTGCGTTCTTCCGACGGGGCGGACAGGTCCACTCCATCGAGCGCGCTTCAGTGAGAACCCTTTCCACCCGATGCCGTGTGAGCGGGTTCGTAGAAAAGAGCCGATGAGGTCGGCTTCGAGGATTGCTTTGACCTCGTCATACTTCTTCTTGAGCTCCTCGGCCGATCCTCGTACGTGATCGGAGTGCCTTCCGCCATCTCGGATGTAGATGGCGATGCGGTTGATGTTGAAGACCGTCCCACCGGGCGTGCCGAATGTGTTGCGGTCGAAACCCACCGGCGAGCAGCGACGAGCAACACAAGAGAGCCGGGAGGCTCCCGGGACCGCGGGCTGGCCCTCGGTCCCTCCGAGCGACGGCCCGCAAAGACTCGGCACACAAGTCCGATGTCGGTGCAAGGGCGTGCCACCCGACCTATACCCGGTCGTGAAGGTGATGGATGTGCCTCGCTTAGTTTCCTCGCATGGCATACACGTAAACATTAAATACGAGCCTCGATCGGCTCTCGAGTTATCCCGTGAATCGGCTCAAAGAGCCGATCCACCCATGATCCGTACGAGGTGTACGAATATATGGTGGTCCCGCTTGATCAATATAAAGCTAAAACGACCTACTACGATCTAGGGTTTTCACCACATAATCGGAACGTCCTACGCGTGATTGAGCCTGGCGGCCACGCACGGTGATCGTAAGCCGACCCTAGACAAGGCCTAAAAACCAACATGAAGTTGGTCCCCGGAACATCCTGTCTAGGGCTAGCAAATTACACCCTACGCGTCACTCGGATCCTTCAACCCGTTTGTAAGGCCTAACTATGCGGATATTAAACTAATCCTTGAAGAACAAGGAGCAATCATAACGGATCGGATCTACTAAATAATGATCAAGCGGGTGCCGCCCTTACACCTAAGATAGGTGTAAGGGCGGCTAGACGTCTAAGGGTTGCACGGACGAAAGCATATGATACGATGAAACAATGCTAACCCTAACACGTCTACGATAACTACGTTGCTCGCCATCAACAAGGCTTCAAGCATGAGCAACGCATGAACAACGAATAAACTTGTATCGCCTAGATCGCAAGATGCGATCTAGGCAGCATGATGCTTACCCGGAAGAAACCCTCGAGACAAGGGAGTTGGCGATGCGCCTAGATTGGTTTGTGGTGAACGTGATTGTTGTTTATTTCATAAACCCTAGATACATATTTATAGTCCGTAGACTTTCTAACGTGGGAACAATCCCAACCGTGCACGAGTCAAACTCTATCTAACCGACACGTATCCTACTATATTACAGATACACGGGCAGACTAGCCCAAACTTTGTATACAAGGCCGATTCATGTATTTCTTTTATGCATATTCTTCAAGCCCATCTTTAATCGCGGCCCACCTCTCGATCCGGCCAAATTCCGGTGAGAACAATAGGCCCAGGACGAGACCTCAAAGGACAAAGGCGGCTCCACTCCTCCGACCGGCGGCTTGAAGAGGATGAAGACGATGATGTCTCCTCTCCTGTCAAGGACGCATAGAAGGAATCTCCGGCTACGACGCAAAAAGTGCTGATGCGAATGTGGAGACTTCTCAGGCCAAGGATGAAGTAAAAACTTAGTCTCGCGGAAAAAAAACAATGCATCATTTTGGCCCGAGAGGGTTTGTAATATAACTTTAAATTCTTAAGTAGCTAGGGACTGAAGCTTCGGCTAGGCATGGGCGGAAACGACTTATCCGCATATCCTTTAATATTATTTGCATGTTTCGTTTTGGTTGCAAAGCAAGTGCTGATTTCTATGTTTCGGCTTACCCGCTTGACCTTCCCGCGAGCCGGAAGACCTTTAGCCAGCGCTCGCTGGCGGCAGAAGCCCAATAAGCAATCCGTCAATAACGCGGAAACAAGCCCCGGCCAAGTGTGCGAATCGCTACTAGGAATCCGCAATTCGCAACGAAACACATTTCCACCGAAAAACTTAAGCTTACGTCCTAAGGGACGATTTTTGAAAATCACAACTTTCATACACGCCTAGGCGAGAAATATCCAGCCTCTGCGGTTTTAGTCGGAAAACATCCACGATCTAAAAATGAACAAGTAAAGGAGGTAAATGACTCATAGAGTGAACCAAAAGCTTTATTTCATTGATCATGTATAATATTGTTACAAAGTATGTAATTCTACGCTAAGTGTGGAAAGGACGTAGCTGTGCAATGTTCCAGAGGACGTTACGATTTCATCGTAAATGTCATCCGCCGGATCCTCCCGGGTTGGCGTTTCCTCGGTGCCAATACGGCCAGGCTTGTCCGTCTTAGGCGCATCACTGCTTCTTCTCGTCTACATTCTCGCGGCGATTTGCCGCATTGTAGGCAACCGGCTCGTTCCACGAATCCCCCCGAGCGGTGTCTCCGAAGAAGGGACACGCCAAGGTGCCTCATCCACGTCGTCTTGCTACTCTCGACTCTTCCTTGTCGTGCGCTCACATCTCTCCTCGGCCGCGGATCACTGCCGCCGGTGTCTCCTCGGCGTCCCTTGGCCGACGATCTCTTTTCATCATCGCCGTTGTATCGCTCGGCGTTTTTGGTCATATTGACTCACATACTTGTTGAGGAGGTGATCGAGAGAGTAGGTCGGCCGATATCTCACATTCCTCGCTTCTCCTCTCGTAGTATAGCGCTTGCCACACGTGACGGAGCCGATCGCGTGGAACGGCTTCCTCGGTGTCCTTGCTATGAGAAGCCGCGCCCTCGTCTCCGTCGTCTCACCGGAGTGGTGCCCGAGGTCCTGCCATGCCTGATGTTGAGCGAGGAATCCCGGGGCCGGCACCCTCCGGGGTAAGTGTACTCCACCATGTTAACGCGCGGGGAAGGGGTGTGTGTGTCGGCCTTCATGGCGTGCGGCGGGAAATTGTCGGCCGCCCTTGTTCCCGTCGCCATTTGGACCTGGCAGCGCCACACGCTCGCAGTCGTTGGTGGCATGGGTGAACGTGGGTTATGCCACTTGCGGTATGGCTTCCGTTCAGCTCCGGAGCCGTGGGGATCTTGTGGCCTTCGGGTACCTTTAGAGCCGCTTTCTCCTTAAGTAAGAGATCGAAAATTTGTTGACCCTTGGTGACATCGAGAGTCAAACCCTCTTGGAGGACCTTGTGGCTTAACCCACCCCACGAGGACACGGGGCACTGCGCCCCGAGTGGATTCGGCCCTTTGCTACCTTCTTCGGATCTCCCGCGAGCCTTCATCTTCATCCGCCTCAACTTCTAGGACCACCGCACGTTTGAATTTATCTCCGGTATACATCCGGGTGGCGGCGTTCATACCGCGCGTGCCCTTTCCCCTCGCACCACGTGCGCCAATGAAGGGTAGTCTGGCTTGGGAGGCCACGTCCCTGATTGGTGATGCGAGACCCACCACCGCCAACTCGATCGCTTCTTTTCGACCACACGAGCGCGAATAGCATCGGTTCCCAACGGTCCACGAAGCGGCGGACGTATTCTGAAACTGTTTCTCCGCGCTTCTGACGTACTTGTGCTAGATCGGCAATGCTAGCCTCGGAAGCTTCTGAGTGATACTGCATGTGGAACTGCTCTTCCAACTGCTTCCAAGTCCGGATTGAGTCTGGTGGCAGCGATGTGTACCACCCAAAAGCCGATCCTGTGAGGGACTGTGCGAAGAACCTCACACGCAGCTCATCTGATGCCGAGATCGTGCCCACTGTGCCAAATATCGGCTCACATGCTCGATGGAGCCGGGAACCATCTCGATCCATTAAACTTGGAGAAATCAGGAGCCGATACTTGGGTGGTAGCGGGATCAATTCGTACTCGTTGGGGTATGGCTTGGAATAGCCGATTGTCCTCCTTTTCGGCACCATGCCGAACCGGTCTTTTAAGATGGTACTAATCCGATCCGCGGTGCCGGGCCGTAGGAATCGAACTCGAAGATTCGCCGGAGTGGCATACTTAGCCAGCCATGCTTGCTTTTCTCCAGCTCCGAGCCAACCCGGCGAGCTGAGCTCGGAGGTTCGCTTCTGAGTGGCATACTTAGCTAGCCACGCTCCGCTTCTCAAGATCCGCTCCCGAAGTTCCTCCCCGTTCCGGTAATCTCAACCCCGTCGCGGCTAGCCTCGGCTTGTGAGTGCCCGCTATCTGCAGTCCGGCACGTAGGTGCACGTGTATCCGTGAGGGATCTCCTTAGGTGCCTCATGCAAGAACCGGTAGTCACTAGGGTCACCCACCGATCTTGTAGACGCACCGATGCCGTGAACTTCGGCACTTCCCGGTGCTGCCAACCGAATGGCAGCGGTGGACCGGGACTGGAGCCATCTCTCCTTGGTGAGTCCCAGAGCTGGTCCTGACGGAGGCATCGATGCCTCATGATTTCCTGGATCACGCGAAGAGCGACACGCGCTCCAAAGTGTTCACCAGGCTCTCGAGAATGGCGGTAGTAGCGAGCGAGCTACCATGAAGTTAATCTCCTAACGCAGTAGACCTGGTGTGTTCTCCCGACGGGGTGGACAGGTCCACTCCATCGAGCGCGCCAGGTGAGAACCCTTTCCACCCGATGCCATGTGAGCGGGTTTCGTGAAAAGAGCCGATGAGGTCGGCCGAGGATTGCTTTGACCTCGTGCATGCTTCTTCTTGAGCTCCTCGGTCAGATCCTCGTACGTGATCGGAGTGCCTTCCGCCATCTCGGATGTAGATGGCGACGCGGTTGATGTCGAAGATTGTCCCACCGAGCGTGCCGTAATGTGTTGCGGTCGAAACCCACCGGCGAGCAGCCGACGGGCAACACGGAGAGCCGGGGAGGCTCCCGCAGGCTGCGGAGAGCCCCCGGTCCCTCCCGAGCGATGGCCCGCAGAGACTCGGCACGCACGTCCGAGCGTTGGTGAAAGGACGTGCCACCCGACCTATACCTGGTCGAAGGTGTTGATTGTGCCTCGCTTAGTTTCTGCATGGCATACACGTAAACATTAAATACGAGCCTCGATCGGCTCTCAAAGTTGTCCCCGCGTGAATCGGCCTCAAGGAGCCGATCCACCCACGATGCGTACGAGGTGTACGATCAGTATGGTGGTCCCGCTTGATCAAAATAAAGCTAAAACGACCTACTACGATTTAGGGTTTTCACCGCATAATCGGAACATCCTACTCGTGATTGAGCTCGGCGGCCACGCACGGTGATCGTAAACCGACTCCTAGACAAGGCCTAAAACCAACACGAAGTTGATCCCTGGAACATCCTGCCTAGGGCTAGCAAACTACACCCTACGCCACTCGGATCCTTCAACCCGTTTGTAAGGCCTAACTATGCGTATATTAAACTAATCCTTGAAGAACAAGGAGCAATCATAATGGATCTGGATCTACTAAATAATGATCAAGCGGGAGTGCCGCCCTTACACCTAAGATAGGTGTAAGGATCGGCTAGACGTCTCAAGGGTTGCACCTGACGAAAAGCATATGATAATATGAAACAATGCTAACCCTAACACATCTATGATAACTACGTTGCTCGGCCATCAACAAGGCTTTAGCACGAGCAACGCATGAACAACGAACAACGTATACTGCCTAGATCGCAAGATGCGATCTAGGCAGCATGATGCTTACCCCGGAAGAAACCCTCGAGACAAGGGAGTTGGCGATGCGCCTAGATTGGTTTGTGGTGAACGTGATTGTTGTTTATTT